>NW_019154091.1:37043199-37045101 GCF_002288905.1 Enhydra lutris kenyoni
GAGCCCGATGTGGGACTCGATCCCAGGACCCTGAGATCATGACCTGAGCTGAAGGCAGCGGCTTAACCCACTGAGCCACCCAGGCGCCCCACTTTATCATCTTTTAAAACTTTTTCTACCCACATCTTTTTTTCATTTTTTTAGAAGATTTTCTTTATCTATTTGACAGAGAGAGAGAGATAGCACAAGCAAGGGGAGCAGTAGAGGGAGAAAGCTAAGCAGGCTCCCTGCTGAGCTAGGAGCCCAACATGGGGCTCGAGGACAGACTGAGCCACTCACCCCCTCTACCAGCATCTTTTGGATTTCTTACTTGCAGCTCAAATTCATGATCTGGAACCACTCTTCTCTCTCCTGCACTCATAGTGTCCTTTGTATACATCTTAGAACATCATTTTTTTAAGAATTTAAATTCGATTAATTAACATATAATGTATTATTTTGGGGCTACAAATCTGTGATTCATCAGTCTTATATAATACCCAGTGCTCACCATAACACGTACTTTCCTCAATGTTCATCAGCCCGCCACCCTATCTCCTCTCCCCTTCCTTCCAGCAACCCTCAGTTTGTTTCCCGAGATGAGTCTCATGGTTTGTCTCCCTCCCTGCCTCTCTCCCAATAGTTTGGCTATTGAAGAACACCATAACTTCTGCCAAGCAAAGGAAATCATCAACAAAATGAAAAGGTAATCTACCAAATGGGAGAAAGTATTTGCAAACTATGTATCTGCTACGGAGTTAGTATCCAAAATATATGAACAATTTTATGCTTCTTGGTATAAAGTAATTTAAAAAGTTAATTGTTTAAGCTTTTAATGCCACTTTGTCTCTATATCTTATTTTAATATATTTTTTAATCCTTAAGTCCCATAGGTAGGAATGGAATATGTCTAATAAATGTTTTTCCTGAAGATGTTAGAAATTGAAAACCTGTCAAGGTCTGAGGTATAGTTAGTTGAGGGTGATTATTGGATAGTTACAAGGCTTATGTTCTGTGCTTGTTATTTGTTTTGTGATGGAGTTGATGGCTATAAATAATATACAAAGAAGCATTCTTTATTTTAACTTTTGTATTGAGATATAATCAATTTATTATGCTAGATTCAGGTATACAACATGCTGTTCAGTATTTTTATATATTACAAAATGATCACCATTATATGTCTAGTTTACATGCATTACCTCACATAGTTACACTTTATTTTTCTTGTAATGAGAACTTTTAAGGTCTTTTAGTAACTTTCAAATATTCAAACCATTAATAACTATAGTCACCATGCTGTACATTACATCCCCATGACTTATTTAATTTATATATGGAAGTTTGCATCTTTTGACCCCCTTCACCCATTTTGACTATCCTCCCCACTGCTGTGAGTGCTCAAGTTTTTTTTTAGATTCCACATATGTAAGTGAGAGCATATGACATTTGTCTGTCTTTGTCTGATTTATTCCACTTAGCATAATGCCCTGGAAGCTCCATCCATATTATCACAAATGGGAAGGTATCCTTTTCTATGAATAAATAATATTCTATTTGGTACATATTTATATGTGTGTGTGTGTGAGACAGAGAGAGAGAGACATTTTCTTCATCCATCCATCCATTGGTGGACCCTTAGTTTGTCTCCACATCTTGGCTATTATAAATAATACTGCAATAAACATGGGAGTCCAGATACCTCTTGAGTTTGTATTTTTGTTTTCTTCAAGTAACTACTCAGAAGTAAAATTGCTGGATCACATGGTAGTTCAAACAGCACACAAGGGTCCTCTTTTCTACACATCCTCACCAACACTCACTCTTCCTTTCCTTTCCTTTTCTTTTCTTTTTCTTTTCTTTTCTTTTCTTTTCTTTTCTTTTCTTTTCTTTTCTTTTCTTTTCTTTTCTTTTCTTTTCTTT
>NW_019154091.1:37045111-37118147 GCF_002288905.1 Enhydra lutris kenyoni
CTTTCTTTCTTTCTTTCTTTCTTTCTTTCTTTCTCTTTTTGATATAAGCCTAACTAAGGAATTGATATATATGATAGGCTCACTAAAATAAATATTTTTAACACTAGAACTCCCAATGGGCAGATTATTCAGAAGAATAAAAATAGTCAATATGTTCATTAAAGAAGAGTTCAAATTGAAATAACTGAAGAAAATGTGGATTAAAACTATAGCGTAAACAATGTTTGCTTATAGAATTTTACACTTGATAGTAACAGACTTAATGACAAACTATATTGTGATATTTTCTTCTTATAGAAAAAAATAGAAATAGAAATAAATTCAATACCTGAAAAGGGCAGAATAGTCAAATTATGATATTGCTTGAATATTATGCAATTTACAAACATCTTTTAAAAGTATAATGACTTGTTAAAACACCAAAAACTGTTTTAAATAGATAAAATAGAGATAGTAGAGGTAAGAAAAAAACAGAATGATGGTGTGGCTTCTGAGTGAAACAATATTAGATTATGATTTCTTTTTTATTTTTTCTCAAATTTTCAAATATAAAATTATTGCATATAGCTTAAATATTTTATTTGAAAAATGGAATATTTCATTCTTATGTTTGATATTAAAATTAATAAGAACCATTAACTCCAGACATTTTGACATAATGAATTGGCTGATGTGCAAAATCATACAACCGTGTAAGTTCTAGACATACCTTTGGAGTTTGATTGTGAAATGTTCAGAAACTGGGGCACCTGAGTGGCTGCCGTTGGCTCAGGTCATGATCACAGGGTGCTGGGATTGAGTCCCACCTTAGGCTCCTTGCTCAGTAGGGAATTTTCTTCTCCCTCTCCCTCTGCCCCTCCTTGTGCACTCTCTCTCCTTATCCCTCTCTCTCTTGCCCTCAAATAAATAAATAAAATCTTAAAAAAAGAATGCATTTAAATAACTAGCAAAAAACAACCACCACCAACAAAAAATTTGAATGAAATGGAAACAAATTAAATCTGTGTCAAATTACTGACACTACCATACAGAAAAAAAGAGCTCAAGTGGCTGAAATACAATTGTTTGTCATTATTGTTTTTGCTGTTAATCCAAAATATTCTATGGACAAAACCACTTGCAAGCAATTTAAAACAGTATGTGATGGGGCGCCTGGGTGGCTCAGTGGGTTAAGCCTCTGCCTTCAGCTCAGGTCATGATCCCAGGGTCCTGGGATCAAGCCCCACATCAGGCTCTCTGCTCAGTGGAGAGCCTGCTTCCTCCTCTCTCTCTGCCTGCCTCTCTGCCTACTTGTGATCTCTGTCTGTCAAATAAATAAATAAAATACTAAAAAAAATAAAACAGTATGTCACAATCTTTTTAGTTATAATATTGGTAATGATATTTTGAAATTATTATATGTATGATATAGAAAAAGTACATATGCAATTGTATTAATATCATAAAAGAACAAGAATTACAGTGTAAGAAAAGGATACAACTAGAAAAATCAAAGTGTTTAGGTAAAGTGCCCATCATTTAAAATTTGAAGTATTGAAGTATATCTTTTAAAATTATGTAAATATTTCTTGGCTTGATACACCAAAAGTTATCGAAGCAATGGCATTCCAGTATTAATGAACACTCCCAGTGCCCACATTATCATGTCCAAATATTAACCATCATTAATGGCAACCAGGATTCTTTGGAGAAATAAGTAATTTCTGATAGGGCGGTGAGGACACATGCACAGACACACACACAAATTTCACTAGGATAATTAGTTGTGCCAGATTACAAAAGAAGTTATACAACATAAACCTTACCTGGAAACAGTGTGAAAAGGACTCATTAATCAACTTAAAGGTGTTTCCACTGGCAATTTTAAATTGTGAAATGGCAAAATAGTGATAGGTTTAAATAGAATATCATAATAATTATTATAAATGGAGACAAATAAAATATCAAAGTGCATGAATTTATTATTGCATTTGGAAAGTTATTGTCTGCTGCTTCCTGTCAGCGAACGCAAGAAAAATGAGGCACAAACCAGTCAGCTGCAAGAGAAAGGGAGCAGGGGACAACAGTAGAAAAGACTGTTGCCCTGAACAACTCCTCAGTCCCGCTTTTATTAGATAGAAACAGTAAACAACAGAAGAGCTGAAGAAGTCCAAACATTAGTCATATGCCTTGTAGATAAACAAGAAGGAAGGCAAAATATCTCTAGACAAGCAGTATAAAGTTTATAGTTGAACAAGCACATTCAAAGGACTTATCAAATTAGCCACGGGTGCTCTCTGAGGGGAAAGGGGAGATAATGGAAAAATGAAGCAGGCGGCGTTCCACCTTGAGCTAGCCGGGCATCCCCAGCTGCGCAGCTTCAAGGCCATATATCATCCTCTCCCCCAGAGGCCTGTTGCCAGTATGTGTTTTTCTTAAGGCTATATTTAAATGTGCTTGGTAACTAGTAAAATATCCCATGGGTTATATTTTAAGTAATACATTGTTCTGATGGACAGTTGCAATTGTCATGATGAAAGATTATCAGGGAAGAACTGATTACCCTGAAAATTCATAAAATTTAGTAAAAACTGAACATTTATCCTGCTTTCTGTTTGTGAATTTTGTGAATTCCATTTCAAAGTATCCAAAGACTTCAAGAAGGGAAGTTTTTGAGAGATAGTAAAAATGGCTAGCCAACTCATGAAAAAGTGTTCATCATCATTAGCCATCAGGGAAATTCAAATCAAAACCACATCAAGATACCCCCGTACACCAGCTAGAATGGCAAAAATTAACAAGGCAAGAAACAACAATGTTGGAGAGGATGTGGAAAAAAGGGAACCTTCTTACACTGTTGGTGAGAATGCAAGTTGGTGCAGCCACTTTGGAAAACAGTGTGGAGATGCCTCAAAAAATTAAAAATAAAGCTACCCTATGACCCAGCAATTGCACTACAGGGCATTTACCCCAAAGATACAGATGTAGTGAAAAGAAGGGTCATATGTACCCCAATGTTCATAGTAGCAATGTCCACAATAGCCAAACTGTAGAAAGAGCCGAGATGCCTTTCAACAGATGAATGGATAAAGAAGATGTGGTCCATGTACACAATGGAATGTTACTTAGCCATCAGAAAGGATGAATACCCAATTTTGCATCAACATGGATGGGACTGGAGGAGATTATGCTGAGTGAAATAAGTCAAACAGAGAAAGTCAATTATCATATGGTTTCACTTACTTGTGGAGCATAAGGAATGACATGGAGGAATTTAGGAGAAGGAAAGGAAAAGTGAAGGAAAGAAAATCAGAGGGGAGGATGAGCCATGAGAGATTTTGGACTCTGAGAAAAAAACCGAGGGCTTTAGAGGCGATGGTTGAGTCCGGTGGTAGGTATCAAAGAAGGCACATACTGCATGGAGCACTGGGTGTTATACGAAAACAATGAATCCTGGAACGCTACATCAAAAATGAATGATGTACTCTATAGTGACTAACATAACATAATAAAATAAATAAATAAATGTAGAAAGAATGATAGGATTAGAAAACTTCTATGTTGCAAACCCTATTAAAATAATGAAGCTAGTGAGAAACATCAACTGATTTTAAAATCATTAGGTGAAACTTTGAGGAGGAGACATATTATAGGGACCAGGCTCATGCCATCTAAAACCATGAAATAATCTTAGTTAATAACACATGGGGCAGGTCGGTATTACTTACCACATTGTGAGATTAAATGGTGATAACAAAACTACATTATGAAGGTTTTTTAACCAAAAACAAACAGAGAGAACCTGAATATAATGAATCTTCTATGTTTGACTATCAGTTAACAGGAAATAAGGAGTAGAGGAAAAGTTAAACAATATTCAGAGAAATCACATCAATCACATCAATATAGAATGTAAGGCATTAAAAAAAATGACCATTTTCTTTGACAAATCGTGGTTTGAAAGGAACAGAGACTGGAAGTTTGAAAAAGGTATAAAAATAAATAAATAAGGTATAATAGAGCTACCCTATGACCCTGCAATCGCACTACTGGGTATTTACCCCAAAGATACAGATGTAGTGAAAAGAAGGGCCATCTGTACCCCAATGTTTGTAGCAGCAATGGCCACAGTTGCCAAACTATGGAAAAAACAAAGATGCCCTTCAACAGACGAATGGATAAAGAAGATATGGTCCATATATTCTATGGAGGTATTGTACCTCCATCAGAAAGGATGAATACCCAACTTTTATATCAACGTGGATGGAACTGGAGGAGAGTATGCTGAGTGAAATAAATCAAGCAGAGAGAGTAAATTATCATATGGCTTCATTTACTTGTGGAGCATAAGGTATACTACAGAGGACATTGGGAGTTGGAGAGAAGTGAGTGGGGGAGAATCGGAGGGGGAGACAAACCATGAGAGCTTGTGGACTCTGAGAGAAAAATTAATTAAAAATTAATTAAAAATTAAATTGGCATGGGGGTGGAGGCTGGGGTGAACTTGGTGATAGGTATTAAGGAGGGCACGTATTGCATGGAGCACTGGGTGTGGTAAACAATGAATTTTGGAACACTGAAAAAAAATTTAAAAAAAGGTATAAAAATAAATAAGTCAGTTCGAGTTGCACACTGAATAATCAAATGTAAGATGACAAGATGAGACTTGTTATAAAACTTGGACATTGTAGGGCACCTGGGTGGCTCAATGGATTAAAGCCTCTGCCTTCAGCTCAGGTCATGATCCCAGGGTCCTGGGATCGAGCCCCCCATCGGGCTCTCTGCTCAGCAGGGATCCTGCTCCCCTCCTCTCTCTACCTGCCCCTCTGCCTACTTGTGATCTCTGTCTGTGAAATAAATAAATAAATAAATCTTTAAAAACAAAACAACAACAACAAAAAAAACACCTCGACATTGGGAGAAGAATTGGGAGTTGTTCTTAACACTACAGCAAATAACAATATTGCTGGTGATGTTGGATGAAAAAATATATGGGTGATTATTCTATTATGTATTGTATTCATTCTCTCTACTTTTATGTATTTTTGTAACTTCTATAAAATTAAAAAATAAGTGTCAAATTAAGAAAATATTAACAAAAAATAAAAGTGAAATGAATATAGAGATGAACAGAAACTGAGTTTCTTATCAAAAAATCTTCCATTAAAGGAACTACTAAAAGATGCAGCATTGGGAAGACAACACAAAATAGAACATTCTGGTATACGAGGAAAGCAGAAGAAAAGTACAAAAGGAAAAAATGATAAAAATGATGCAAACAGGGGCGCCTGGGTGGCTCAGTGGGTTAAAGCTTCTGCCTTTGGCTCAGATCATGATCCCAGGGTCCTGGGATCGAGCCTCACATCGGGCTCTCTGCTGAGCAGGGAGCCTGCTTCCTCGTCTCTCTCTGCCTGCTTCTCTGCCTACTTGTGATCTCTGTCTGTCAAATAAATAAATAAATAAAATCTTTAAAAAAAAACACATAAAAATAAAAAAAAATGATGCAAACTGTCTTCAATATACTTGTCTATTTTTTAGCCTTTTAAAAAAATTATGGCTTTCTGGGAGTCTGATTCAAAATGAAAATATATCATTCCACTTGAAATGGGCTGCAGTGGCTCAAAAATACATTCATCATTATGCAGATAAAGCACTGTAATAAATTCATTGTCCGGAAGAGAAGCTCAGTGGCCACCACCTGGTTTCCAGCTCCCCCTTGTTGTCTCATACACCCAGGCAGTCATCTGTTTCCCTCTGCAGGGGTTCAAAGCAGCTTTGTGTCCCAGAGGAATAATGAAGCAAATTCTTCTAAACCAAAACAAGTGTATGGGATTACTTGAATATGCATATTTACACGAAAATGATAAATCTTCAGTTAATTTCATTTTCCCTCACCTCAGAATATAGAGGTGATGGTTGTACAGTATTGTGAATATACTAAACCCCAATGAATTTTTCATTTTAAAATTGTTAACTTTATATTATGTGGACTTCACCTCGATACATTATTTTTATTTTAAAAATTTATTTATTTATTTATTTATTTATATGATAAAAGAGAGACAGCAAGAGAAGGAACACAAGCAGAGGGAGTGGGAGAGGGAAAAGCAGGCTTCCTGCTGAGCAGGAAGGCCCAAGCTTGGCTTGATCCAGGGACCCTGGGATCATGACCTGAGCTGAAAGCAGATGCTCAACTACTGAGCTACCCAGATTTCCCTCAATAAGTTATTTTTAAAACACATTTTTCCTTAACCTTGGCAGTGAGTGAACAAAAATAATCATAGAAAGAGTGGGAAAACTGAGTAAAAATATGACTAGGAGAAAATCCAAACATATGTCAATAATTAAAATTTTCAAATTATTGGATTTTGTCTATTAAATGATATATTGATAAAAATGGATAATTTTTATGCCTTGAACAAAAAAGATTAGACAATTTCAATACTGTTTAGACATTTATGTACGCTTTAACAGAGATACAGCTAAAGCATGACAACAGAATAAATGAAAGTATAAATAAAGGAAAAGATATATCTGGGAAAACTGACCAAATAAAAATTTGCTTATCTTACTGACATATAAAATAGGATGTAAGACAAGGAACATTATTAAGAAGAGGCAAATTGGGGCACCTGGGTGGCTCAGTCAGTTGAACATTTGGCTCTTGGTTTCAGCTCAGGTCATGATCTCCTGGGTCCTGGGATGGAGTCCCAAGTCGGGCTATCCACTCAGCAGGGGGCCTGCTTGAAGACTCTCTCCTTCTGTCCCTCCCCCCTACTCACACACACACACATGTGCACACACACTCTCTTCTGTGCTTTCTCTTTCTCAAATAAATAAATAAGTCTTTTTTTTTCTTTTAAAGAAGAGGCAAATTAACTGCAATATGACAAAAAAATTAATTCACTAGAAGACATAATATCCTCAATAAGCATACACTAAGATAGCTTCAAAATGCATAAAACATATGTTGGGGAAAATGGAGAAAAATGAATATACCTTCATAGAGAAATGTTTCGAAAAATCTCTCTAAATTATTCAGATATGAGATAAATTTAACAAATAACTTCTGGATGAGAAAGTGAACAATTTTTTTTTTCTGTTGACACATATGGAATTCCATACTAAGGAATTAAAGAATACTATTTTTGCCAACAGAAAATGTTTGCCAACAGAAAATTTTCTGCTCACAGAAAATGAATAGATACAGATGCCATATATATCCAATAAAGGACCATAAAACCTATTTTAACAAATCTGGAGGTTAAGTATCTGTGAGCTACTTCTACAATTATGAAATTAATTTAGAAATCAATATGAAAGGCATACATTTAAAAATCTCCATATGTAGCGAGATTGAAGATAGGCTAAATTATTCATTACTTGGATAACAACAGAAAATACAAATTATTTAGAAATGAATGATAATGGAATTACTGTTTGTCAAAAGATCTGGGAAATTAGTGAACCAAGAGATCAATTTAAAATGGTAGCAACATGTGTTGTGATGAGCACTGGGTGTTACACGCAACTAATGAATTGTTGAACACTACATCAAAACTAATGATAGACTATATGTTGGCTAACTGAACATAATAAATAAATAAGTAAATAAATAAAATAAAAAATAATAGAAAAAATAAAATGATAGTGACAGATAAAGAACAATCAAATAAATTACTTGGCCTTACAATTTCACATCAAGTAAAGGGAAAGAGGTAATAAATACAAGAATGAGTTAGATTATGGTGGTTATGATAAGTAGACAGTACGGAGAATCCATAAAGCAACAAGTTGTTTCTTTTGAAAGAATAACAAAATAGACAAATGTTTGGCAAAATTTAAAATGCACTTCATAGGCTAACAACACTAACCAGGATAAAATTAATATTAAAGACTGAGCTAGTTTAAATACTATATTGAATAAGCTTGATTTCACATGTGAAGGTTATATATTTTTATGTTATTCAAATTTACAAAATTGATCATTATAATTGTCATACATAAATGATCTAAAAGTTATTCTTCACTAGTTTTATTTCTAAGGTTTTATTTAAAATATGCATTCTTTGATCATAATTCTATGCTGTTAGAAAGTGAATAAAAGGGGGCGCCTGGGTGGCTCAGTGGGTTAAATCCTCTGCCTTTGGCTCAGGTCATGATCCCAGGGTCCTGGGATTGAGCCCCGCATCGGGCTCTCTGCTCAGTGGAGAGCCTGCTTCCTCCTCTCTCTCTGCCTGCCTCTCTGCCTACTTGTGATCTTTGTCTGTCAAATAAATGAATAAAATCTTTAAAAAAAAAAGTGAATAAAAGGAGCAAATAATTTTTATTGTAGTAAAAGTGAAAAAATATTGTTCTAAAGACCTTGATGAGATAGAAAATTTAAATGTAAAATCCAAAATACATAGAATTATACATCCAGTCAAAATATCAAAAGTATTAGAAAGATCTTTGCTCCATTAGGACTACATGGAAAAACAGATATGTTTTATTGTAATGGATCTATAATTGTCTACAGATCTATGAATGGAGTGGGATGTAAGGAAGTCTCTATGATCAGAATTATGCAAAAGGACAGATCCCCATTACTGATGGGAGGTGCACTGAAGGTGATACTTGGGAGGTGATACTTGGGGGAGGGCTAGTTTTGTTAAGGTGGGCAGAGGAGCAGGTCTGCCATAATCAAGAGATTTTTACTGCCAATGTATATTGGTGGCATAATTTGGAATCTTAAGAGACCAACTACAAAAAAAGCAAATCACTTGTCCTTACATTCTCCCTCCTCCCCGCTAAGGTATTTTTCTTAGAACAAGGTATGGAAGAGGAGTGGGAAAGCAGAATGAAATTTGCACAGTTTCAAACTATCATAAAACTAGAAATAAGAAACAATGAATGTGTGTGTATGCACTTACGCTTATGTGTGCTTGTTTGAATGAGCATTGAAAATGTGTAAAAAAAGTAGTCACCTACCCACAAGGCTGTAATAAGCTTTGGGAGAGGGCAACTAATGTCATTACAATTTTTATCATTACTCTTTTAGCTAAATATACAAACTAGTCTTCATGAATATTTTTTTATTTTTACTTCTTGATCAAAATTTTTCAGGATTTTATCATATCATATTGACTTAATTAATCATATTTTAATATTTTCCTGTTATACTACCTGCAGATATTTAAAATTTTCCCTTAGAGTTATAAATTCTTCAGTGAGCAACTTTGAATACAAAGTGTTTTTCTTTTTTAGGTTTATTTCCATTGAATTGATTTCCAGTAGTGAAATTCTGATTAAAAGAGGATTAATATTAGATAGAATTTTAAAATATTGGCCTAACAGATTTTAGTATATCTTTCTAAATAATATTCTCAAGTGTAATTAATTGCATACTTAGGACAATTGCAATTAAAGCTTTTCTTCTTTTTTTTTTCTTTCTTAATTGATTAATGGCTTTGCTTAATAATAGTTAAAAGGTTGTGGATTTTCTGTGTTCTTTATCCTATACATTACAGGAATGGATTTTCAAGACATATTTTATAACAATTTATATTTATTATTTATAATTATTTTTAACTTCCTATTTATTTTCATTATTAAATTAAAAATTGAATATGAAGTTAGTATCTGAGGGAGTCAGATATGTTCTTTCTCTTGAAATTTATTCTATCACTATTTAGCTATAAAATTTTTCTGCTTCCTTATATGTGATATTTTATATTTATTCTTTTTTCCTGAATTAATTATGCAATTAATAAGGGGTTACTGTCCCTTTTCCCACATATTGTTTATTTTCTGATTTAGTAGCCTAAAATGTGATTTTTCTGAGGGTAATGAGAAATGACCCCAGATTAATTAGATAAAAAATCTTTGAAAATGTTAAGGAAGGCGCAAAATGAATACAAAATTTCAACTAACCCAAGCTAAAACAATGTTGAAATTGTCAAAATGTTTTAAATGTTTTCTATCACACAAAGAATGAGATTATTTTAAGAAATTGAATTTTAGTGGCGCCTGGGTAGCTCATTGGGTTAAAGCCTCTGCCTTCAGCTCAGGTCATGATCCCAGGGTCCTGGGATCGAGCCCCACATCCGGCTCTCTGCTTGGCAGGGAGCCTGCTTCCCCCTCTCTTTCTGCCTGCCTCTCTGCCTACTTGTGATCTCTGTCTGTCAAATAAATACATAAAATCTTAAAAAAAAAAAAAGAAATTGAATTTTAGGGACACCTGGGTGCCTTAGTCATTAAGGGTCTGCCTTTGGCTTGGGTCATGGTCCTGGGGTCCTGGGATCGAGCCCTACATAGGGCTCCCTGCTCAGAGGGAAGCCTGCTTCTCCCTCACCCACTCTTCCTGCTTGTGTTTCCTCTCTCACTCTGTCAAATAAATAAATAAAATCTTTAAAATTTTTTTTATTTTATTTTTTCAGTGTTCCAAGATTCATTGTTTATGCATCACACCCAGTGCTCCATGCAATACGTGCCCTCCTTAATACCCACCACCAGGCTCACCCATCCCTCCCCAAACCCTCTTTTAAAAAATAAGAAAATGAATTTTATAGGAAGGTGAATAATTCATTGATTGATATTTGTAGTTTTGTTTTTGTTTTTTAGGTAATATGACTCATGAGAATGATCTTGGGGAATTGATGGCTTACTGATCATAAATGCTGAGGTTACTGTGAAAAATCACACATACACCACCTAGTGATGAAAAATATTACCTGCTCTAGAACTGAAAGGGTTAATAAAGAGACATCACAAAATGTTAATAAAAATAATGTTTCCAGAATATTAATTGAATGTAGAATGTATAAAGTACATTGAAAGTAAATTAAAAATCTGAACTTACTTTCTCATTAATCAATAATGTATATTCAATTACATCTTGACAGTTCAAGGGTTGAGTGAAACTAATTGGGTATTCATGCAGATATTTTAGGAAACTTGTGTATTTAAGGTAAGACTGGTGAAATGCCCAATCTAGAGATGATACAGAGCTAAACTGAGCAAGAGTAAAACAGTTTCCTGTGTGGTTGCATCCAGAACTCCTGTTCTTGACTTCTGTACTCATCTATCAGCCTCTTATAGGACAGACAAAGGCAATATTAGCCTGTGCCTTTCTTTTTTTTTTTTCTTGGCTTCTTTTCTGGGCTCTTGATCTATACCGAGGCCATCAAAATCTTAAATTCAGGCTTCCGTCACAAGAGTCAAGATCCTCTTCTTCCCGGGATATACATGGTACTCTGCAAAAGCTCTGACGTCTGCTTCTAAAAATCAGGTACTTGTAATTTCTCGGATACTCATTCTATTTCTTAACATGTGTTTTTTAGAATTTTGAGGGAAATTAAATTGAAAGAAACAAAAGTTACACAGTCAAAGGCAGATTGATATATCCATATGTAGGTACAAATATTTTATATATATTTGTATTTTCCTGTGATATATATCTATATATCTGTATCTCTATATTTTTCATTTGGAGAAAAGGTAATAAAATTGTGAGTAACAGAGCAGGGAAAGAGGACAGAGAGGAAAAAAAGGGAGAAAGTACTGAAGAAAAGAGAGATGCCAGGAGGGAAATGAGGGTTGCTTCAGTAATCTTAGAGAAGCTATTCTAATTATTATTATTTGTTTTAGTAATTTTATTGCTAGTCACTGTTATTATTTGATAATACATTTTACGACCTCTAGAGATTGTTAAGTCATATGAAATAGGAGTTTAAAGGGAACAGATAAGAAAATACAAAACAATTAAGGTAAAGCATAATTAACCTTCCCATAGGAGGTGTTTTGTGATTGTGAAGAACTTGGGGATATTATCTTCTGGTAAGAGAAAAAGAGAGAGAAAAGAATCCTCATATTGATTCTCTTCTAATTTTCTAAAATGTTTTAATCAAGAAAAAATGTTTTTCAAAGTCTTCCCAAATGAGTGTATAGAACATTATCTTTGAAGATAAATTTAACTGTTTTTATTACTGCATTAAGAAATAAAATGATTAGGCAATATCAAACATTAGTAAGACATATCAAGGAGTTCATAATACAGGGGCTAGATAGCAATGGAAGTGAGAGAAGGGGAAATAATTGGTAGAATGTGACAAAGAGTAATGAGAAAAGCTAGAAGAAGAGATTGCTATTGAAGGATTTGGGGTTTTTATTAAAGGTGGTGGCATCTTGGGGCGCCTGGGTAGCTCAGTGGGTTGAGCCTCTGCCTTTGGCTCAGGTCATGATCTCAGGGTCCTGGGATTGAGCCACGCATCAGGCTCTCTGCTCGGGAGGGAGCCTGCTTCTCCCTCTCTCTCTGCCTGCCTCTCTGCCTACTTGTGATCTCTCTGTCAAATAAATAAATAAAATCTTTAAAAAATATATTAAAAAAATAAAACTAGCTGATGGGAATTCGCAGTAAAAAAAAAAAAGGTGGTGGCATCTGATTTACAGATTGCATAAACTCAAATTATAATAAGCAAATATAGGCGGAAAATGTACCAGAGAAGGACGAATTTGAGTAAAACATGCAGGTTGGAGAAGTGCATTTGTTCAGTTGAAAAAGAGTAAGTGTATCTGTGGGATTATGGGAAGTTGGGGACTGGTGATGTGAAGGATGGGATGGAAAGGGGCAGGAGCAGGTGAGGTTGTTGGAAGAATCTGACACCAGCTTGTAAAGATGAACTTCATCCTCCCGACTTCAATAAAGCCACAGTGTCATATTTTGCACTTTTACTTATCCATGAATGATATTTGTGGAATTTTAATTATGGATGGATAACAGCAAAGAGACTGAAAGTGACATACCATACCAACCCATGAACTAATTTTTTAAAGAATTCATATTTTTTTCCATTCTTAAACCATTTTCAGGTTTTTTTAGTCTTGTTCTAATAGCTAGTGATTTGAGTTCATCCGTAGCGCTATTTTATTCGAAACTAATTTTACCTACTGATTTCACAATTTACATGAATTGAAAATACATTTTCCTGTTCGTTTTTGTTGTATCTCTGCTTTTCAGTAATGAGTGAATTAACTGTAACATATTCTGATTTGCAACTTCAACCTTCATCTCAGCCACAGAGAAGACAAAGGCTTGCAACTTCTGAAAGAAAAAGTTCTTTATGTTGTAAGCACCAAGGTATGTGTGCTTTCTGCATTTTCTTATTTTAAATTGGATTAAAATATACCAAATTATGCATTATCATGCTCACATGTATATACATGCACACATATATATACTTTAAATGTTTATCTTTTACTAAACAAGGAAAATCAACAATTTTGAGGACAGATTAGACTTCTTTTCCTATGAGGTTCAATAATTTTAACTACCTTGTAAACATTAAATTGATGTTTGGATGGCCGACATATTTGAAGATCAAATTCTGTCATTTACCATTTACTGTCATTTTAAAATATCAATACTATATAATAGGAGATTTAGGAAATTGAGAAGTGAGAAAACGTACAGATAATTTCATTATTCTAATACAGTTGATGTGATTTGGGGAGTTTTTTCCCCTGTTTCTTTGTAGCATAGTGCAAAGTGTCTTTTTCAAGTATCTTGCTTCTATCTTGACATGCACACTACAAAGTGATCATTCTTCTAGTATGTATGATGATGTGGAGTTTGATTATTTTCCTATCACTTGAAATTTGTTTTACTTGGCATTTTCACTGTTGCTAATTTGCATTCTTCAAATATTTTAAATCAATATGTGAATGATCAGAAATGCACTACATATTATTTTACTAGTTATAATATGTTTTATAATAAGGGGATATTCTTAACATTGGCTAAGATCTCCTCTTTTAAACTAGGGCTGAATTGATTATCTTCCAACTTTTTAGAGGGTTAATTATTACAATAATATTTGTGATATACACATTTACCATGTGATACGTGAGGAAATATCTTCAAATTTTCCTTAATATGTTGTTAACATTTAAAAAATAGTTAAAAAACTTTTGCCTCTTATACACTCTTCCTATAATGTATTTAGAAATTCTTTTCTTTCTTTTATTTTTTATTCTGACCAACATATGTAGTTACCATTAGATTTGTATGGGAAACTTTATTAATGAAATTATTATTTGCGTAACTGTGTAAGTATGTGCAAAAGAAATTACTTCACTATCACTTTTGTTTTTCTATATGTCAAAACAGAATGAATTAGAGTCATTATATTGCCTTTTGTTTTTTTAACCTAACAATACATTTTAGTTTTTCACTGTTTATAAAGTGTTTTCGCATATATAAATCAGTAACAAAAGAACTCCATGAGCTAAGTTTCATTTTCATACCCAATGTTCCACCATAAGCAAAGAGTCATGATGGTTAGTTAAATGGCGTATGTGGGACATTAGAGTCTGCAGTTGTTGGAATTCAGTCCCTCCCTACCTACAAAGTCCAAAGCTTTTTCTCCTTCCAGATTGCTTTCAACTAACTTTTCTAAGAAGGTGCCTTATGTTTTTCTGCCCTTCTAATTTTAACTAAGTTTCTTAAAATACCTTCCTTGACACATGCAATTATAAACACTTCACATTGTGAAATTAGGAATTATTGAGAGAGAGAGGGGGGAGAGAGAGCATGAGTGTGAGGAGGGGCAGAAGGAGAGGGAGGGAGAGAATTTCAGGTGGACTCGATTTACATTTACATAGCGATTCATTGTTTGTTTTTTTTTTTGCTTTAAATATTATCTACATGCTAATGACTCAAAATTTATAACCATCTTGGATTTATCCTCTGAATTTCAGGCTGACAATACAGTATCCCAGTCCGAATCGCCTCTTGAAACTTAATAGAAATCTCAAACGTATATTTCAAACTGAACTCCTGATGTTTTCCCCCTAAATGCTCTCTTGTATTTTTCCCCACTTATGTTAGTTACAACTTCATGCTTTCAGTTATTCACAACAAAAAACTTGAAATGCTTCCTTGATTCATCTTTTTTTTTCTCACAAGCCGCATCGATACATCCTGTTGGCCTTTTCTTTACAATTTCAAAATTTCACCATGTTCACTACCTTGCTCCAAGCTGCTGTTTTCTGTTTTCTATTGTTCTGGTAGACTGGTCTTCATTCTATCCTTAAAATCTTTCCACGTTCACATTGTCTTCCTCATCCCATCTGTGAGTAGCAAAGAGCTTCCAGTTGAAACATGAGTCAGATTGTCTTTCCTTGGCTCAAATGCCCCCCATGGTTTCCTAGTTCACTCAGAAAAAAAACTAGTCTACTCTAAGCTACCCAAGGTCTGGGTCCTGTTGAACACCTAGGTTTCATATTTTCCCAGTCTGTTATTAATAATTGTTGATGCTTATTGTTCATGACTATAACCAGGAACTCTTCTAAGGATTTAAAATATTATAATGTGTTCAACTCCTTCAATAATCCTATGGGCTAAGTATTACTATCACTATTTTACAGAGGAGGAAATAATGACAAAGAAAAATTAAGTAAATTGCCCAGATCGTGGGTCTAGTAAGTGGCCTGTACACCATTGCCTATATACTTAACCTCAGTGTTATTCTGGATTGACTAATTCATGACCACCCATCCATCTACTTTATAACTTTCAAAACCATTTTTTCATCTCTTCTCCACTATCCTTTTCATTCTTTTTTAAAGTTTATATATTTTAATTCTTTACTGATTTTTAAAAAATGATTTTATTTACTTTGACAGAGAGAGTGTTGGGGGGAGAAGCAGAGGGAAAGAGGGAGAGAGAGAGAGAGAGAGTCTCAAGTAGACTCCACACTGAGCACAGACCCTGAGATCATGACCTGAGCTTAAATCAAGAGTCAAAGGACCAATGGACTGAGCTACCCAGGCACCCTTCTTTACTGATTTTTAAAAGGGTTTCAACATAGAACAATGATTGATTTCCCAAATGACTCCTTAAGGAGTGCTTATGGAGACTGAGTGAATTTGATATTTTAGCTATTATCAATTTCATAGGGAGAACTCAGTTCTATCTCAATTTAGTGCATTCATGTAATGTCACAAGACATCTGATTCTCCACCTGAAACATCCATCTCTGACCTGAGACTCCTCTGAAAAATTATAATTCCTACTTCTGATCAGTTTTCTGATTTTTGCTTGATGTTATTGACATATTACAAATATCTTAATGCCTTAAGCTTAATCCATCCTTCTGAAACATTTCTTTCTACCATTAGTCCAAGTGTTGTGCAATCTTAGTAAGATGGCATGCCTAATCAGACCCGGGGTAAGGATTTAAAAATCTAGGTTGAAGGTGGATAATGGAAGGATATTCCAAGTGTAACCAAATAAATTCTGCTGATGCCCACCTTGTGAGTGAAATGTCCAGGACCCAGTTTTGCTTAGAAACACATCTGAAATAGTAAAACCAAACAAACAAAAGAACTTTCAGAATAATTTTAATTTTAATGTGCTTTAGAGGAGGTTTTATTTATAACCTATAGCAATCTTTCTCACAGTTGATTTCTTTGCCTTTTTGCCCACTTCTCTTACAGGATAAATGTTCTCTAAAAGCTATCCTTCTGCATATCTTCCTAAATTGAATAACATCACTTTCCTAAGACTTTGATATTTCTCTCTACTCATATAGCTCAATTGAACTCTTTATTATGTAAATTAATTTTTTATTTATTTGTTTTATTTTAGTTTTTTTTTAAAGATTTTATTTATTTATTTGACAGATGGAGATCACAAGTAGGCAGAGAAGCAGGCAGAGAGAGAGAAGGAAGCAGGCTCCCCGCTGAACAGAGAGCCTGATATGGGGCTCGATCCCAGGACCCTGGGATCATGACCTGAGCCAGAGGCAGAGGCTTTAACCCACTGAGCCACCCAGGTACCCCTTTATTTCAGTTTTTTAAGAATATCCACTCACTTTTTAAAAAATAAAATCACTGGGTAAACATTTTCTCTAGATATTGGAAAAGAGGGATAAAAATAACCTGAGTAAAGACAATATTCACTTGGTGTAGAGGTTGGGGAGGCAAAGGGAAGGGATAGTCACATATTTATAAATAGGCTCTCCATCATGACCACATAAAAGTTTGCACAAATATGAGGTTTGAAGTGAAACATGGAATCAGTCAGATGAATGCAGGCTGGCCCCAAATGCACTGTCATTCACTGATTCTACTCTGACAAGTGGATTTTGATAATATTGGAGACAAGAATGCAAATTCAAGAAATTCAAGTTCAGAGAATTTAAGAAGAAAGATATATGTAGTGTCACGTTTTGGAGCACAGGTCAAGATGATCCAAAAGGTAAAATCATCAGTATAATCATAGTGACAGTCAGGACGTTTTACCTGCTGCCTCGATCCTGCCAACAAGTGATAGAATTTCCATTTTACACTTCTTATAAATTTTGCTATCTTTACCGATGTGACCCATATGTTTATGACAGTTTCATTCCCCCATAAGATGCTTTAACCTGTCAGTCACCGTTCTTGGAAATTCCCTGTCTAGAAATTACAACTGATTTATCTCCAGACCTAGTTTTCAATGCTTTATTGTTAGAAAAGTGTTCCACTTAATGTAGAGTCTATTGCTCAGGCAGGTGGATTTTCTCTCCCTTCCTCTGTGGCATCTGGTCTGTAATCGTGGGTCTTGTGTGTAAGGCAGTTCCCAATCTCTTACCCATTTGAAATGCTTCACTTTGTACCATTTTAGTATACTGAGCATAAGTTGTTTTTTTGTTTGTTTGTTTGTTTATTTTTTTGTTCCTTTTCTGGAAGCAGGTGGCTTTTGTCCATTTTCAGTGCAGGGTACACAGCAGGCTGGCCTTCCACTTTTTCCTCCACTAGCAAAAGAACTTTTCCTAGAATGGAAGATGCAGTGGGAAGTGATGCAGCATTTTATTTCTCCTTCCCCAGTGGTGGCTTGTCTTTTTCAAGGTCCTGGAATCAGGACATTCTGGGCACCAGATGGGTTTTATGTTTTTCCCTCAGAAGCAGGCATTTATCACCTTTTACTCAGAGCCAAGAGCAGGGATGATCTCTAGGTTTATCCACTAAACCCACAAACTTTGGCACACCTTGTAGACAGTGCCACAGAAAGGGGAGTCTCTCAGGTCTTCTGAACTTTCCTCATCTCTCCACAAACACCCAGTAAAAGACAATGGAGAATCACTGGCAACCAGATGTGAACTCCGATTGGCCTAGAGCTGCAAGCAATTCTAAAGCCTCGTGATATTTGTTAAAATTCTTTCATGACTTTATGGCTGCCACTTTTCCTCCTACGTTTTCTCAAAAGCTAAATAGTGCTTTCTGTATTTCCACAGAAACAGGGCTTATTCCCTCTTTAGAATTCAGCTCATCTGACTGCTTTTTTAATTCAGTGATCTCATTCATTGAAAATGAATTATGATTTTACAGATTACCCTCCTTTCTACCACTTTTAGTATGGTGAGCTATTTTGTTGCACAGTTTACTACACCAAAAATAGAAGCAGGACTCTGAATAAACAGCTATTACTCACACATTTTATCCATCTCTTTCTACAGATCTTTGTACTCCATCTCCATGGAAATTCATTGCAGTGATTCCGTGGATCATTTGCCTGATGCTTACTTGGTCTGTTGGGACCTTAACCACAACGTGTAAGTCACTATATAAAACAGAAATCTGCTTTTCCATTACTCACATAATGAAATCTGTTGAAAATAATGTATTCTTTGTCAATTCAGTTTCTTGACCATGAATAATATTTGGGCACAGAACTGAAGATTACATTTTAGAGACATATCAAATTGTCCATTTTTAAGCATATCACGAACTCTGTGAAATGCCTTATTATTTGTTCTTGTATTTCTTTTGCCCAAAAAATCTTTTTTAAAAAACTTTCTCTATGAAAAACTTGCTCACACTTTCCTTTGCTCACAAATTTCCCTCTTTTGTGATCAACTGCTATATGAACTTGTCAAACTTCTATTGTCAGTTGATTTTATGTTTATGACTCTATTATACTTGAGTTCCTTGAAGCAAGTCATGTTTCATTAATGATTTTTATATCCAAATTTAGTACAGTGTCTTGCACGTAGGAATGTCCAGTTATTGTTATTTTTTAGTTTAAAACTGACCTTTCTTTTTCTTTTTCTTTTTTTTTTTTTAAACTGACCTTTCTGATTGATTTTTCTTCAGTGCATCAGAAATCATGTCAAGGGGAAGGATATCCAGGAAATCTCTCCTCTAACAAGGAAGCAAATAAAACATTTCAAAGTATGAATCAAATCTACTTGTATATCAAAAAGTATTTTTGATGTTATATAGATATTCTCTCTCTCTCTCTCTCTCTCTCTATATATATATATATATATATATATATATAATTTACACACTCAAAATGAGGGCACAATCAAATGGTGACCTAAGGTTGAACAAAATACTCTGTATTTTGATAATGCATCATTGATTTTTATTGGGGAGATATCTATTTGTGATTTATTTATACATTTCCTCATTGTCTAATTTTTGAAACTTCCAGCCTTTTAAAACATAACAATGAATTTTGGAACACTGAAAAAAAATTAAATTAAAAAAAAACTACACAACTGAAAAAAACTGTATTACATATTTTTCATCTAGAACACAAAGAACATTGTGTTGATATTTTTAAGAGATATGCATTAGATATGTTTTGATACACTTCAAATTTTGTGATTTGAAAAAGATATTTCTGGGTGTTATATGCAACTAAAGAATCATTGAACACTACATGAAAAACCAATGATGTACTATATGTGGGCTAACTGAACATAGTAAAAAAGTTAAAAAAAATAAATATTCCTTAATATGCATCTTATGAATCTTGAAGACTAAAATGTTTTCAATGAGGTGAATTATTACTTTAGCATAAATGTAATACTAAATTTAAGTGCATAAAGTTTATAATGAAAAACTCAAATAATGTTTTTGTTTGTAGAAGGTAGATTTACTGTATGAACTTATTGTATGTGACTTGCACTGATGGAAGGCATTCTGTTTTATTATATTTTTTTAATAGTTCAGAGTTATCCTACCTGTTCAAACAACTGGCATCAACATGGAGAAAATTGTTACTATTTTTCAAGGGACATACATCCTTGGGAAAAATGTAACCATTATTGCATTGGTTTAGAGTCAAGCTTTCTTAAATTGAATATGGAAGAAGAGATGGTAATTACAGTATTTTGTTTCATAAATTCCAGTATCTGAAAGTTTTAAGAATGATAGCAATCAATCATTCAAGTTTCCTATTCTGCTGAAACACTTTCTATATTGTAGTCTATATTAGAGTCAGAGTCAGAGAGTCAGAGAGAGTCAGAAATAGAGAAACACTTTCTATATTGTAGCAGAGACTATACTGCTGAAAGTATATTTCAATAATACTTGAGTGGCTTTCCTCAGTACTTAAGATAAAGTACAAATAACAGACTGCCATTTGCAGTCTGAACCCTATTTCCTTGTTCTTCTTTGCTGATAGATTCTCTACCACACTGTTCTAAGGGAAGCACACAGTGGTCTCCAACTATATAGAAGCTCTTTAAATTCATCACGGTCCGCTGTTCTCTTTCATGTCCTTGTCCCATTTGTCTGTGACATGTTTCATCTCCTTCACCTCCCACCCAAACTGTCTTCTCTTGATTAATGCATCACATTTTTAAGATTTTAACTTATTAGGTAATCCCCTCGGAAAAAGTCTTGGTTCATCAAGGCCTGTTAAAATCACCTGCTAATTTTCCTTCTTTGATCTTGTATTTTCATTCGTGTCCTACGGATCACTGTTTATTACATAGACTCACTTAAGATTTTATTTTCAAGTACCTAATTCAAATGACTACAGATATATGACTTTTGCTCACTTTTGCAGTCCATAGCTTAAGAAAATGCCTAGAACATAATGTTTACTGAAAAAAATTGCTTGGTGAACAAATGAGTCATTAACTACTGCATCCCTTTGTCTATGGATAAAAAATCTAGGGTTAATTCCTCCAAATTCCTTTGATACATTAGAGCAAAGAATTCACAGGGAAGTCTATAAATGAAACATTTTTGAACCATTATATTCTTACTCAGGGAATGTTCTGCTTTTTAATTTATTTTCCTCACTCTGCAGAATTTTGTAATGAAATTGTCAAAGATGCAATGTGGTCTATTTCAAGCAAAGTTTTGGATCAGTTTATACTACAACAATGAGCAACTAAAATGGGTCTGGCTAGATGGCACAGATGTTACCCTGCACAAGTAAGTTTATTGCTGTTTTAAAATTTCAGTCCAGAATAATGTTCTTTTCTTTGAAATCTAAATATTCAGTGTGGATGTGGACAGATGTTAGATTTTGTAATAGCTATCTGTAATAAATCAACCAGGAAAAGACGGGAGAGATGGACAGAAGGGAGTCAAAAAGGGAGACAGAAGGGAGTACTAAACAATTTTACTTTCATAACTTATTTCAATTGTTTATTAGTTCATGACTAAGGTATTATACTTTTGCATTTTGTTAAATGGTTATTAAATAAACAAACTTGTACAAGATTATATTAGATTTGTCACTTTAACTTTCATGTGGTTTGACTCTAATACATGTACATAATGAATTTTCTTACAGTGTACTTCCCACCTCTCTGGGACCCACCAAATGTATTTTCTACTTGTTTGCTACTTGCTTTCTACTTCTTTGCCATCGTAACAAATTATCACAAACTGAGTTGCTCAAAAGAACAGAAATTTATTCCCTCACAGGTTAGGTTGTCAGATGTCTGAAATCAGGGTATTGGTGGAGTTGGTTTTTTCTAGAAGCTTCATTCTCCTGAAGGAGCTAGCTAAACTTTTCCAGGGAGAAAATTATTTATTATAGATGATTAACAACAAATTTGTAGTATTGTATATACTGTAGAACTTGTTTACCAAAATGCTAATGTATAAAGAAAATATTGTAAATCTCAGTGAAAATGGAAGATATCCTTAAATCCCCTGAGGCCACAGTGATGGCAGTTCTTGAATAATTCAAATGTATACCTTCAGTTTCACATTGCTACCTTCGTTGCATTTCTGTGTGCCCATTTCTCTCTCATAATGATACTGTCATTGGATTTAGGGCCCAATCCAATATGATTTCATTGTAATTTTTAACTCAATTATACCTATAAAGAACCTATTTCCAAATAATGTCACATTCTGAGTTCTGGGTAGGCATGAATTTTAGGGACACACTATTCAGTCCATACACTATCTAAAAAAGATTTCTAGGCTTTAACTCAGAGGATTTTATTAGGTTATCTAGAAGTGGGAGGTATAAAATTACATTCTAAAGAAGAGTTCAATAAAATTTTAATATACTGAATATCACAAATATTTTGATCATGGCATGGAAACTTCTCTGGACTTCTTCATCCAATGTGAAATCAAACCATCAACAATTGAATGGAGTGGTGGAGAGAAGAAACTTCACATCACTAGTGACAACATTAGCTAAAACAAGTGATTCAAATATTAACAATAAAATTCTCCTACTGATATGTTTGAAAAAGCCAAACATTCTTATAAAACTCTCCTGAAAAAGTGGTAACAACTGTCTACAATTCTATATACAGTTAGCAATTTTATTATCAGATTATGGATGCAATAGTGGCTGAAGGTTTGAAACAATACAATGATTCTGAATCAACACATTGAATATCAGGTGTCCATACATCCACTCCATGCTGTACTCTATTGTATCATGAACACATTTTTGAAAAAACTAAAAAATAAAACCCCACATTTATGAAACTTAGTGATAATTATGCAGCAGAAAGAATTAATTTTGAAAATCAGAAAAATTGTAATATGTTGCTTTGATGGATTATATTTTTCAAGATCATGTCTTTTCAATCTACCATTCTAATTTAAATATTTATTTCAAACACCTGTATATATAATACATAGTCAAATATATTACAAAAAATGTTTGTAGCCATCAAACTATGAAACTGGTGATAAAAATCTTAAAAAAAAAAAAAAAGCGGAGGGGGGAGCCTGGGTGTCTCAGTGATTAGACATCTGCCTTTGGTTCAGGTCATGATCCCAGGGTCCTGGAATCGAGCCCCACATCAGGCTCTCTGGTCAGCAGGAAGCCTACTTCCCCCTCTCCCACTCCCCCTGCTTGTGTTCCTTCTCTTGCTGTGTCTCTCTGTCAAATAAATAAATAAAATCTTAAAAAGCAAAAACAAAAACTGGTGAAACTTCCCATCCTGTATTTTCCGATTAAGTATCTGATTCACTGTATTTATCATTACTCTTCATCTCCATGTTTCCGTTTTTATGTTTCATGCTTCAGTAATTGATGCTTTCTGTCTCCAGCCTGGGTCCCTATTTGTTGGTATTTCATTTCATTTCCTGTGAACACATCTCTACACAAGTCACTATGTGATTCCTAATATGATCAGCTAGACCACTTTGTGTGTTAAAGCCAGGTTAGCAAGATTTGGGGAAATACCAAAATTGTAATACCCTGGTTTCCCAGTTTTAACTTCCAGAGTTTAATATAGTAAGTAATTTATAGCACAGACTCTGAAGCTAAACTGCCTGGATTTACATCTTGTTTCTGCCACTTGGGTGGTCGTGGTCTTGTTATTCAAACATCCTGTTTGCTGCACTTACTATAGTAAATGTATGCTCCTCTTCAGGAATTACAGCACATATTTTGAATCGCTCTGATTCTCACTGATGTATTCATATACTTGATCTTCTGAAATTGTTGCTAATACTTACTAACAATGAGGATTCTGGTCTTTACTCTGGAAGAAACAAGCCAAATTTTTCCAGGAAAGAATGAACTTTTATTGATGATTAATGTTGTGTTGTATGTGCAACAGAAAGTATTTATCAGAATGCTAATGTACAAAAGAACCATGGTAAACCTCTGTGAAAATGAAAACTACTCTGAAATTGCCTGAGGTCGCAGAGATGATTGCCAGAATTAAAGGCAGTGTTACCATCCCAATTCCAGATTTAATATTAAATTTTGATGATACTTAATATATTCCTTATTTGCATTGCTAGAGAACCGGAAAGCAACATTCTGCTTCTTTCTTTTTTTTTAAGATTTTATTTATTTATTTGACAGAGAGAGAGATCACAAGTAGGCAGAGGCAGGCAGAGAGAGAGGGGAAGCAGGCTCCCTGCTGAGCAGAGAGCCTGGATTCGGATTCTGGGCTCAATCTCAGGACCCTGAAACCATGACCTGAACTGAAGGCAGAGGCTTAACCCACTGAGCCACCCAGGCACCTCAACATTTCTGTTTCTTTATAAGTATATTGGAACATTATGGATCTAAAAAAAATACAGTTGAAATGTAAAGCAAATGTAAGAATTAATGGAAGGTATTTTCTCTTTTAGGCTTCAAATTCAAGAACTTGAGAATGCTAACAATAAATGTGTACATATAAAATTTGGCCAGGTGATTGCTGAAGATTGCCAGAATAATGGTTATTGTATCTGCAAGAAGATAATATATTCAGATTAAGTAAAATATATCAGAAAGAAAAAAAAATGGAAAAGAAACACCTGAAATTCCCCAGTGTGATGACTTCAACCATGAAAAATACTTATTTAGCTGAAATTAGATATCATTAAATATTGAAGCCCACCTATTATTATTCACCTTTAATTCAAATATGTTGATAAGAAAAATCTGTGTTCTGAGGTGGTTGACCAATCCAGCAGGGGAATCCCAGTCCTGGTTCCAGGGCCATTCCAGGCTTTCCCCTAGCCCCACTGGCTGAAGCCACAAGAGTGGCACAGATATGGAAGTAAAAGTGTATAAACTACCCTCTTTGTTTGTGCTCAGGGCTCAGACCTTGAGAGATTACTCTCCTCTGGGCCTGCTGGCTTAAAATAAACCTCCCACCCTCTAAGGTCTCGAGTGCCACTTGGTTTTTGGGTTTTTTTTGGCCAGGATCTGTGTTCCTGTCTGTATTCTATAACAATATAACAGGATAAATACAATTAACAATATATTTGTAACATGGAATAATAAGAAGAAAATAAGGAATGTGAAGGAACATTTTGGGACAGAGGTATTCAGTAAATCATATTTTTATGACACTCAAATCTTCCAGTACTTTCAAAATAAATATTGTCACTTCAGTGTTATATTCCTGTGTAGGTTTATATAACATGCCAGTCTTCCTTTGCCTCCTTACAGGCATATTTTAGAGGAATGGATGGTCAGAGTAAGAAGATAAAATTGCCTGAAAAAATGAATACCAAGGAAAATTACAGTTTTGGTAAGATAGAAAATAATGACTTAAAAGTGGTTATAGAAAAAAATAATAAAAGCAGTGATAGAGAGCCAGAAAATGCTAACTTTGTTAGCCACACAAGTTACAGAGTGTGGAAATAGGTAGTCTCCACTGGAGTGAAATAAATGGACAGAATTTACTTCATTCAAAAACAAGGATATTTTTCCTGCCATTGGTCCGGCACTGAATTTTAAGTGCTGGAGATACCTACTTGTACAAATCAACGAATTATGTCTGCTTTCATGGAGCTTACAAATTAGAGGAGAAGAGAAACATTAATAAAATAACCACATTGATAAAACTACAATTCAAATAAGTTCTTAGAAAGGGATTATCAGATTTTAACAAAGAACCAGATCTAGACTAAAAATTTAGTGAAGACCTTTCTGATATTACTATGCTTCTATCTATACGGATAGATCTGAGAAATGAAAAATTTATTAGCAAATGAGGGAAGGAATCCAGAAGGAAAGAAGTATGTCAGAGAGAAAAACAAACAGCACGTAGGAAGGCCTTGTGTTGGAATGAAGATCAGGGTGGCTGGATCCCAGAGCTGGAAGGGAAAATAGTCTGAGGCCACCCAGGAGGTGAAAGAAAGAAACAAGGAATCACAGAACTTTAAAAATTATAAGAAAAATGGACTTCCTCAAGGTACTCTCCATCCTTTAACTCATCCAAACTGCCAGAAGATGTAATAGAGCAGAGAACCCAAACCTGTATACATTCACAGAGTTGCTGAAACCACCAGATGACTTGAGCCATAGACAAAAATTATTAGATACCTAAGCAGTACAACTCTTCTAACAGTAGTGCAGAAAATTAATTTCTATTTTATGTGATAGAATAAATAAATAGAATAAATAAAGAGCACAAATTTAATAAAAATTTAAAATAAGCTTTTTAAGAAGTCCTCATGGGATAAAGGAGAATATCAGTAATATAAAGCAAAGGCTCAATAGATAACATTTTCGCTTCCAGATAAACTATAGTTGGTAAAGAAAAGTCAAAATGAGAAAAGAAGAAGGATTTTTTAAATAGGTTTTTGAAAATGCAGTTTTTTAGGCATCAAAGATCTATGGAATGATAACTAAATAAGCCCAAATTCCAGAGCAGAGTTCTGTCAGCAATCTGGTACTGTTGTTGTTTCTGTGTTTTTTGTGGATAAGATCTTGGCAAAGTCAGAGAACCTAGGTCTGGGGAAAGAAACTGATAAAACGTGTATTGGTTACGTGGATTAGCATGACAATACTGGAGATTTGACAGTCCTCAAATCAAGTTTCTCACAGGCCATTTGGTATATATATATATTTTTTTTCATTTGGTAGATTTTGAGACAAAACAGAGAGGACTGTGAAGCAAAGTCGAAAGATTCAATGTTGTATGGAAGTGTGGAATCACTATATTTTACAAACAAAACTAACATTACCCTGTATGTTAACAAACTGGAACTTAAATAAGAACTTAAAAAATGATTCTAAGAAAAATAAACCTTACGAAGTTTTAGTTTTCAGGAAACAAGGACTAGACAGAAGGAGCTATAAACAGGGGTGCCTGGGTGGAAATAAGGACTAGACAGAAGGAGCTATAAACAGGGGTGCCTGGGTGCCTAAGCTATAAACAGTGGGTTAAAGCCTCTGCCTTCAGATCAGGTCATGATCCCAAGGTCCTGGGATGAAGCCCTGCATCAGACTCTCTGCTCAGCAAGGAGCCTGCTTCCCCCTCTCTCTCTCTCTGCCTGCCTCTCTGCCTACTTGTGATCTCTCTCTGTCAAATAAATAAATAAAAGCTTTAAAAAAAAAAAAAGGAGCTATAAACAAACCAAAAACAGTGTATGAGAGTCAGTGAAGTCGGCAGCATAGTCATAACTGATGATGATAACTGTGTCTGAAAATAGCTAGAAGCTGAGAAACCAAGTGTGTCCCTTGGCAGAAGGCCATAGTTTCAGAACAGAAAAACCAGTGGGGATTTTACTGTTCACAAAGAAGCAAATGACAAAACTGAAGGATGATGAGATTTTTAAAAACATGGTTGGTATTGAAGAAGAAATCCAGATGGCCAACAGACACACGAAAAAATGCTCAATATCATTCATCATCAGGGAAACGCAAATCGAAACCACAATGAGCTATCACCTGATACCTGTCAGAATGGCTAAAATTAACAATACAAGAAACAACAAGTGTTGGTGAGGATGTGAAGAAAATAACTATTGGTGGGAATGTAAGCTGGGGCAGCCACTGTGGCTACCAAAAAAGTAGAAATAGGGTTAATATATGATTCAATAATTTCACTACTGAGTATTTACCCAAAGAATAAAAAAACACTACTTCAAAAAGATATGTGCACTCCTATGTTCATTGCAGATTTATTTATTTATTTATTATTTCAAAAGATTTTATTTATTTATTTGACACAGAGAGAGATCACAAGTAGGTAGAGCAGCAGGCAGAGAGAGAGGGGGAGAAGCAGGCTCCTCATTGAGCAGAGAGCCTGATGTGGGGCTTGATCCCAGGACCCTGAGATCATGACCTGAGCCGAAGGCAGAGGCTCAACCCACTGAGCCACCCAGGTGCCCCATATTTATTATTAACATATAATGTATTATTTGCCCCAGGGATACAGGTCTATGAATCATCAGGTTTACACATTTCACAGCACTCACCATAGCACATACCCTCCCCAATATCCATCACCCAGCCACCGTATCCCTACCTCCCCGCCCCCCAGCAACCCTCGGTTTGTTGTGTGAGATTAAGAGTCTCTTATGATTTGTATCCCATTATGCTGAGCAAAACATCAATCAGAGAAAGACAATTATCATATGATCTCTCTGATATGAGGCATTTGAGAGGGAAGGCAGAAGGAGTCGTGGCGGGTAGGGAAGGAAAAAAATGAAACAAGATGCAGCAATATTTATAATAGCCAGATTATGGAAGCAGCCCAAGTGTCCAGTAAGAGATGAATGGATAAAAAAGATGTGGTATATGTACATGTATGTGACTATTTCTCACCCATAAGAAAGAATGAAATCTTGCCATTTGCAACAGTATGGATGGAGCTAGCTAGAGAGTATTACGATGCTAAAGGAAACAAGTCAGTCAGAGAAAGACAAATAAATACCACATAAGTTCATTCATATGTGGATTTTAAGAAGCAAAATAATTGAAATGAATAAAAGAAAAAAAAAAGAGACCGAAAAACAGATACTTGACTATAGAGAACAACAAACTGTTGGTTACCAGAGGGGAGGTGGAGTGGGGGAGGGGTGAAATAGATGAAGGGTATTAACAGTACACTTATCAAGAGCACTGAGTAGTGAATAGAATTGTCGAATTGCCATGTTGTACACCGAAATTAATATAACACTGCACGTTAACTGTACTGGAATTTAAAAAAAGAAAAAAAAAAGCAAATATGCCTCGTATCACCTTCAAGACATTTGCCAAACTTTGATGCTGTGTGTAGTCAGATGCTGAATAACTAAAATAAGTCAAAGGAAGAACTGAATTTCTTGTAGATTGCAAGTTTGGGATAACTCAGTGTTACCAAAACTATTAATCCTTCTATTTCTCTCAATAAAGTGATCACATCGCTATCCCATCCATTTAAAAAATAAATTAATTAATTAATGAGGGAGCCCTTTCTGGTAGAAGAGAACTTCATCTGGACCTCTGTGGTTCTCTTAGACACAACGTCTGACTTAAAATAGAAAAAAAACCAGAAGACTGTGGAAAAGGCAAGAAAATATTGCCAATAATGAAATACAGCAGACAACACACACACACACACACACACACACACACACACACACACACACACGAGATGCAGATACATAAACAATGCACATATGCAGTTACCAGACCAGGACTTTTTTTTTTTTTTTCAGACTAGGACTTTAAAATAACTATAATCAATGTGTTCAGCAATGATAGAAATATGTAGACAAGCTTGATCTAATTAACATATGTTAAGAATTTCAGCAAAAAATTTGAATCTTTAAAAACAATCAAATGGATGTTCTAAAACTGAAAAGTAACATCTGATATGAAAAACTCACTGGACAGGTTAAATGGGAGATTGCAACAAATGATATAATATTGGTAAACTCAAAGTCTGGTCAATGTAACCCAGGAACTGAAACACAGAGACAAACAAAAGTAGAAAAATAAAAACAGATAAATGGATGAACAAAATGTGTTATATGTGGAGCTGGGGCTGCAGGCTGAGAGGAGAGAAAGAATGGGACCCAACACCAACCCTCCCCCCACCACAAATGAAATGAAATGAAACCCAACAAACTAAGGGCAGGATTAACAGAAATGAATTCATATCATGTCACAGTCCAAATGCTGAAAGTGAAAATGAAGAAAAATATTCATAGTAGCTAGAAAAATAGAAGCCCAAGCAGTTTACCTCTCTCTCTCTCTCTTTTAAAGATTTATTTATTTATTGGAGAGAGAGAAAGAGAGAGGGAGAGGAGGTGGGAGGGGCAGACAGGGAGAGAGTCCCAAGCAGATTCCATGTTAAGCACAGAGCTGGACATGGGGCTGCATCTCAGGACCCTGAGATCACAACTTGAGCTGAAACCAAGAGTCAGTCGCTTAACTGAGCCACCCCGGGCCCCCTCCCAAGCAATTAACTTAACAGAAATAGAGGAAGGCATAATTTTGTCACCTTGAAAGTGAGAAAAATAGTTGCCAAAACAATTTTACATATGCAGTGAAAGACCTTTTAAAGATTAAAGTAAAACGAAAGTATTTAAGAAAAATCAAGCTTTTGTGAGGCGCCTAAGTGGCTCAGTCGTTAAGCGCCTGCATTCAGCTCAGCTCATGATCCCAGGGTCCTGGGATGGAGTCCCACATGGGCTCCCTGCTCAAAGGGAAGCCCGCTTCTTCCTCTCCTACACCCGCTGCTTGTGTTCCCTCTCTCCCTGTGTCTCTCTCTGTCAAATAAATAAATAAAATCTTAAAAAAACAATTTGTCAACAGCAATTTGTTAATAGCAGCAGCCTTGATAGTAATGGAGGTAAGAAATGGCAACTCTGATTATGTATTTATATATCTGCACTTTAAATATCCATATATATGTCCACTTTAAGTAAATATATATATATACCAATCAGATTACAGACATATTAGAGGTTGTGTGTAAGAGAAAGAGAAACTTCAAGGATGACTCCAGGTTTGTGTTTGTTTTAGATTTTTTTTTGGACATAATTTTATACCTATAAAAACTCTGCAAAAGCAGTACAAAAGCTTATACTCTTCATCCAGAAACTACTTCAATGTTGAGATACTATCGTATTTACTCTAGTCTTTCCTCTCTCTATCTTTCTTGGTCTCCTCTTCCTCCTCCCTCTCAATGTTTGTTTTTGTGTCTAACAGATTTGGAAGGTTAACTGTCCTTTCTTTCAAGAGTGGGTTGAAGTTGCTTTCCTGCAAGAAATAACAATACTAATGGTATTGTTAATAGGCAGACCATTATTCACCTTGAACTACTTTATTTTTTTTAGTCTGAAAATGTCTTCCTTTTGCCTACATGTTTAAAAATGTTTTCATGGGCATAGACTTTTAGAATTTACAGGGTTTTTTTCAGCAATTTATTTTAAAAAATTAATTTTAAATTCAATTAGCCAGAGTTGAATGCAATTCTTTTGGACTTGGCTCTCAGTTTATATGAATTCAGCTTTTTTACATTCTACATATAAGTGAGATCACATGGTATTTTTTTCTATGTCTGCCTTATTTCACTTAGCATAATGTGCTCTAACTTCATTTCATATTGTCACAAATGTTAGGATCTCCTTCTCTTCTGTGCCTGAATAATTATTCCATTACTTACATGTATCACATTTTCTTTATCCATTCTTTTGTTGGTGGACACTTGTTTTTTTTCCATGTCTGAACTTTGTAAATAAGAATGCAATGAACATGAGATGCAGGTATCTTCGAGACAGTGATTTCAAGCTGCTTCTTAATTTTCCTGAGCTCAAAATAATTACGTGAAAGAGGCATATTTTAGGGTGACATATTCTGTTTTGCTTCACTAGAAAGGATCCTTGTTACTATTTTCTGAAATGTAGGTTTTGTTACTTTTTATGTAAGAGTGTAGCCATAGAGTGTTCCAGTTTTAGAAAGATAACTTGTAATGGGGGGAGGGGGGTTGGGGGGGTGAGATTATGGACATTGGGGAGGGTATGTGCTGTGAAGTGTGTAAACCTGGCGATTCACAGACCTGTACCCCTGGGGATAAAAATATATGTTTATAAAAAATAAAATTAAAACAAAACAAAACAAAACAAAACAAAACAAAACAAAAAAAAGAAAGATAACTTGTATTTAAACCTTTAGGAAAGGTGGCCCCTAAGCTTTATCTTGTATTCCCGGTGCTCCATGACAACAATCAAAACAGAAACTAAGGTTCTCTGAGTTTACCGTAGACCATCAGAATGGAAGTCAGTTTCTGTGGTTGCTTTTCTCTTGAGAATCCCATTTTCACTGAATTGTAAGATTCTAGTTTTTTATTTTTTACCATCTTGTTGTTGTAGCAGCGTTTTCCCTAAACTGTAATACATTACATAACAGTATTACAAAATGTTTTTTGCTATTTTCAGTGGGACCTAGTAGCAGGCTATTTTCCCTTCTTTAATTCCGGAAATGGTAACATAGTCCAATTTATATTGCTTTATTTTTTCAAAGCAAACATATGTGATTTTTTGCACACTTTCTATGATTTAAATATTTAATAATAAAACCTTAAAACAAGTGTGACTGTTAAATTTTGTTAATTATGAGTGGTGCATATTACAACTTTACACAAGAATTTAAAAACTAATTTGGACTAACACATTCCTCAGCCCTTGATTGACTGAGAAAATAAAAAATTTTCTCCATGGCATTTTATATTAATCCCCCCCCGCAAAAATGCTATTCAACCCCCTTCCTCATGCCCCTCACAAAACACACAAGTGGCAATTACACTTAGAAAAAAATAAAAAAATATAATGGGGTACACAAAGCTCCACATGTTTTAGCCTCTGCTTCTCTCTCCTCCACTTTGTAGGCTCCTCATCTTCTTCATCATTCTGCTCTGCTCAAATTGGTTTTTTTTGGGGGGGAGGGATAATTGTTTTGCTTTACAATTTTTAAAAAATTGAGTATAGTGCACAGACAAAATTACATTAGTTTCGGGTATGTAAGCAACCTAAGTGTCTGTCAATAGATGAATGGATAAGGAAGATATGGTGTGTATACATAATGGAATATTGCACAGCCATAAAAAGAGGATGAGATTGTGCCACATGAGATGACATGGATGGGTCTGAAAGGTATAATGCTAAGTGAAATAAGTCAGACTGAGAAAGACAAATACCATATGACTTCACTCATACATAGAACCTAAAACAAACAAATAAATGAATAAACGAACAAAAAGCAGAATTAGATGTGTAAGTACAAACTGGCTTTCTATCTTTTTAAAAAATTTTATTTATTTATTTATTTATTTTTCCTTTTTTTTTTTTTTTTAATTGTGTTATGTTAGTCACCATACAGTACATCATTAGTTTTTGATGTGGTGTTCCTTGATTCATTAGTTACGTATAACACCCAGTGCTCATCACAACATGTGCCTTTCTTAATTCCCATCACCCTGTTACCCCCTCCCCCAGTCCTCCTCCCCTCTGAAACCCTCACTTTGTTTCCTGGGGTCCACAGTCCCTCATGGTTCATCTCCCTGTCTGATTTCTCCCTCTTCAGATTTTCCTCCATTCCCCTAAGGTCCTCCATGCTATTGCTTATGTTTCACATATGAGTGAAACCATATGATAGTTGTTTTTCTCTGGCTGACTAGCATCACTTAGCATAAGGAATATTATTCAGCTATCTGAAGGGATGAATACCACCATTTGCATCAACATAGATGGAACTGGAGGGGATTATGCTAAGTGAAGTAAGTCAAGCAAACTGGCTTTCCTTAGAGTCATACACTCTTCTAACATCTGCACATTTGCAAGTAGTATTCCATTTGCTAGGATTCTGTTATCCTTATGATTTGTCCAGACAACTTCTAATCACTCTGCAAGTTTCCATTCAGGTGTCATTTTCCCACTGAAGCCTGGAAAGTCCTTTTCAAACTCAATTCTTTAATTTTCTGTATTTTGTAATACCTGGTGCCATACCATAGTCTTACTGTGAGGAGTAATTCAATTTCTGCCACACATCTCATGTACTGCATTAAACTAGTAGTGGCATTTTGAAATTTTGAGGAGAAATTTGTTGATATTTCAACTTTCATTTCGAAAACTTTTAAATATAGCAAATGTAATGAACCATTATATACCCGTCACCCAGCTTTAAATTTATTTAATTTTCAAAATTTTTGAGTTTGAAGAACTCTAAAAGTCTTCTTAGTGTAATATTTGTGCACATTTAATAAAGTAGCTTGAAGTTTAGTTTAACCCTTGGTTTCATCAACAGTTTATTAAATATAAAAATGAATTTGCTCATTACTAGAAATTTTACAAAAATTAAACAAAACATTTTTATAGAAGATAAATTCTTAAATTATCAGCCTTTATTCCCCTGCAAGATTATTTTTGTGTCAGGTCACAGATGGAAAAATAATTCAATAACTATAGGCAGAATTTTTTTCTGGAAGTTTTCTTCACAGAGAACATTCAGAGAAAGGCTTATTTTTTTAAAAGATTTTATTTTTATTTATTTGAGATAGAGCGACAGTGAGAGAGAGAGGGCACGCAAGAATGAGGAGGGGGCGGGGCAGAGGGAGAAGCAGGCTCCCTGCTGAGAGCTTGACTTGAGGCTCATCCCAGAACCCTGCAATCATGACCTGAGCTAAAGATAGAGCCTTAACCGACGGAGCCACACTGGCACCCCAAGAATGGCTTCTGTGCTCTTGAATTCTTTATTTTTTATAAATCATAAGCATTTATACAATCCTTTGCATGCAGATGTATGTGTTTGGAGTTGAACAGTTTTCAGTATAACCTTTAAAACTTGATCCATAAACTGCACAGGTTCCATTCTGCATTTCAACCATTGTTAATCTAGAAGGACAAATTATATTTGTGACTTTATTAACACATATTTAAATATTTAATATGTAAATTAATTCAAACAATACATATTTATTAATGCATAAATATAAAAATGCAATACAACAAATCTAAATATAGGTATTGAAATAATATTGTTTCAGAAGGTTTTAGGACCATGCCTAGTCTTTCTTAGTTAAAGATATGCAAAATATAGCCAACTCAGTTATAAAAGCAAGAACTTCATTCTATTATAAATTATATGCCACTATTTTTTGCTACATTGGAAATTAGTCAATTTAGGAAGTCTGGAATCTCTTGATACATGTACCTGAGTGAAATGAAAGTTTTTAAATTTTTTTAAGCATATCAAATAGGTTAGAACTTAGAATTCAGTTTAGAAGTCAGCAGATGTCATGTTTTATGTAAAAATAAACAATCTTCTTTGGATATATGCAAATTTACTTGGTAAGGAAATAAATATTGTAAAATTCTTTTATATATGGAATGTCTGTATATATATATAAGTATATATATATATATATATATATATATAATATGTGTGTCTGTGTAGACATTCCACGTAGAGATAGTTACTTATTTATTTTTTCATGTAGAGATAGTTATATCTGTGTATCTATTTTGCTTCAGAGTCTGGTGATTTGTATTCTGCCAGGAACCTGTGGGAAATAGAAGGCCAAGGAGAGAGTGAGGATGCATCAGTGTAAATCTGAACAAAAAATTAGAGGAAGACCATGGTCCGATAGTTTGTATTCAAAAGGACAAGGGAAGAGACTCAGTCCATATAGAAACCATTAGCTACCATAGGAGAAAAAATTAAGATATTTTTAGTAACTGCTGTTAGTTGGTCTCAATCTATGTACATTAGAGTCTCATTTTTAAATCTCACTCTTTTTTTTGATTCCTTCCATTTCTGTGTGTTTTCCCATACTATTTGTATTCCATGTCTGCCAGAGTACTGATTATTCTGGATGGTACTTATTTGCTTATACCCATATCTCTAACTGAAGTGTGAAACCCCTGAAGGAATTGTGTCCTATTCATCTCTGTCATTATCTCTGCAAAGTTCCTGGAAATTGAATAACACTCAAAAAATATCACATGCATAACTGAAATTTATCTTTCTAGTTGTTTTGCTTTTGCTTCTAAAACAAACATTTACACTTAAAGCATGGAAAATACTGAGATAAGGTGAAACAAGTTTTATTAGTATTTCTGGAGAATAGACTGGTTTTCGTCAAAAATAAAATCGCAAGCCATACAGAAATGAGGTCATTCCACATCAAGTCTAAGGTGTACTGGGGCCTCCAAATTCCAAATATATAATGAAGGAGGAGCATAGGTAGTATCTGTTACAATGAATATAAGGGGAGATATGAAAGAAATAGATGGCAGTAAAAGGTTATTCATTGATTATCCATTAGGGAAGCAAACTGAACTTTAAAATCAAGGAGAAGCGATTTTTTAAAAAGATTTATTTATTTATTTTAGAGAGAGGGAGAGAAAGGGAGAGAGGGGCAGAGGGAGAGAATCTTCAAGCAGACTCCCCTCTGATGGTGGAGCCCAAAGTGGAGCTTAATCTCATGATCCATGAGATCATGACCAGAGCTGAAACCAAGATTGGGATGCCCAACCAACTGAACCACCCAGGTGCCTTGAGAAGGGATTTTTTTAAAGGTCATTCAATAGTAATTCTGGCTGTAGAGTAATAAAGACATTTATTTGAATCCCTGCCAGAGCTATTACTCATTTTATAGTTTAGGTGAATTATTATATACTTTAAAACTCTGTTTCTTACCAGCAAAATTAAAAATGACCCCGTTATAGAGGTTTTTAAGACTGTTCAATGAAAAGATACATATGAAGAGCATAAAACTGTCTGTGACAGAAAGGAACCAGCTAATTAACCAGACATTAGCGTTAATGTTGTTGTGATGTTTTTATTATCTCTACAGAACTAGAGATTCAAATAAGTAAAATACACTTGAAATAAAGAATTAAAAACTTTTATAGTTTTATATAAGAAAAAAGCACAAGTTAACTTCATTCCAATTTCAATTTGTTTAATGTATTTGTAACTGTAGTGTGTCTGAGGGAAAGGAAAGAGAAATGAAAGGGGGGGAAATTTGAAGAAATAATAGTAGTAAATTTTTTAATTTTATAAACTCATAGATCTAAGAGTCTCAACAAAACACAAGCACAAGAAAAAAAAAAAACTAACCTAAGGCATATTACAACCCAATTTCTCAAATCCAGTTATAAAGAAAAACTATTAAAGTAGCTAGAGGTGGGAAAGATATATTATAGGGTGGCTAAATGGATTAAAAATGAGGTACATCAATATGCTGCCTGCAAGAGACTTACTTTGAGGGCACACATAGGCCAAAAGTGAATGAATGGTGGGTGATATTCCAGGCAAATGATATGCCAAACCAAATAGGTGTGGGCATAGTTATATCAGTCAAAATAGACTTTAAGTCAAAATCAGTCACAGAAGACAAGAATGTCACTATATTGTAGTAAAGGGGTTGATTAATCAAGAGGATAAAACAATTTTAAATATATATTCACCTAACATTGGAACACCTAAATACATAAAGAACCTACTAACAGAACTGAAGGGAGAAAGAGATAGCAATACAGTAACATAGGGAATTTCAATATTGTACTTGTAACATTAAATAGACATGAGACAATTAATAAGGAAAGAGTAAATTTGAATAATACTATAGACTAAATGGGCCTAACAGACATATCCAGAACATTCAATCCAACAGAAGTAGATTACACATTCTTCTTAAGGACATATGAAATGTTCCCCAGGATAGATGATATATTGGGCCACAAAGCAAGCCCTAACAAATTTATGATTAAAAATCATATCAGGTGTTTTTTTAATGACCACAATGGTATGAAACTAGAAATTGATAGCAGGAAAAAACCAGAAAATTTCACAAATACATGGAAATTGAGTGACATGCTCCCAAACAACCAATGGATTAAAGAAGAAATCAAAAGAGACATCAAAAAGTATCTTGAGATGAACAAAAATGAAAATACAACATACCAAAACTTATGGAATATAGCAAAGCCATTAGTTCTAAGAGGGGATTTTATAGGAATAAATGCCTAAATGAAGAGAAAAGAACGATCTCAGATGAGCAACCTAACATATACATGTAAATATGTTATATATATAACATATGTAGTACAATAATATGCATGTCATCTGATATTATAATCTAGTATACAGCATGACTATAGTTAGCTGTGTTATTTAGTTTCCAACAGAAGTGTGTTATTTATATACTTGAAAGTTGCCAACAGAGTTAATTTTAAATGTTCTCACCAAAATAAATAAATAAATAAATAAAAATTGTGGTCAAGTGAAGGTGATAAATGTGTTAACTAACCTTTATTGTGGTGATCACTGAACAATATATATATGTGTATCAAATCATCATATTGTGCACCTTAAACTTACACAATGTTATATGTTAATTATATCTTAACAGGCTAGAAAAAAAAATAGTACAAAGTTTAAAAGGAAGAAGTGGAAGGATACTATTGCAAGAATACCATACTAATACATAAGTGATATAATACCAGTTACTAAATAAGTCAGAGAAAGACAAATGCCATATGATTTCACTCATATGTGGAATGTAAGAAAAAGAAGATGAACATACAGGAAGGGAAGGAAAAAATAAAGTAAGATGAAAATAGAGAGGGAAGCAAACCATAAGAATTCTTAATTATTGGGAACAAACTGGGGTGCTGAAGGAAAGTTGGGTGGGGGAATGGAGTAGTTGGGTAATTGGCATTAAGCAAGGTACTTGATGTAATGAACAATGGGTATTATATTCAACTGATGAATCACTGAACTTTATCTCTTAAACTAATAAACAGCGAATTGGGCAAATAATAGACAAATTGCAAGATAAAGACTTAAATGATATAAATAATCACATAGAAAGTGAATGTCTTAAACTTCCCATCAAAAGGGCAGAGATCATTAGATTTGATGATAAAATGACTCCAACTGTAGTCTGTCTATAAGAGTATTCTGTCCATAGAAGTTAGTTGTAATATAAATACAGAGATAGGTTAAAAAGAAAGGAATACAAAATAAATACCACATTAGCACTAATCAAAGAGAACCTGACATGGCTATATTTATAATAGACAAAGGAGGATTTCACAGCACAAAATGTCATTATGGAAAAAGAGATTACATAATGATAAGAGTCATAAATTCATCAGGAGTACACAACAACCCAAACATTTATCAATAGAACTTAAGAATATTTTGGGAAAAAAATTTTGAACTACAACTAAAATACATAAATCCATAATTATACTCCAAGATTTCAATATCTGTCTCTCAGTAATTAATAGAATAAATAGACAGAAAATCAGAAAGTTTAAGACTGGAGCAACACTTCCAGCTAACTTGACCTAATTGAAATTATAATACACTCGCCCCAAGGATCGTGTAATACACAGTTTGTTCAACTTCACATGGAACGTTTTGGAAAACAGACCATGGTCAGGTCCATAAAACTAATCTCAATAAACCTAAGTGGATTCAAGTCATACAAAGTATGTTCTTTGATTAAGATGGAACTAAATTAGAACTCAGTAAAAGAAAAAATCTCTGGGAAATTCCAAACGTTGGAAACTAAATAACACACTTCTGAATAATGCATGGATCAAAGAAGAATGCAAATGGGAATTTAGAAGCTATTTTGAAGTGAATGAAAATGAAAACACAATATCTCAAAACATGTGAGGATATTGCAAAATTATCTTACATATTTGTAGCCTGAATGTTTCTATTAGGAAAAAAAATTCAAACCAATAGATCAGTTTTCACTACAAGAAACTATGGTGGTTTTCTTTCTCTTTTCTTTAGAGGATAGATAAATGGGAGTCCTTTAATACAGCTGAAGGTTGAACGAGGAGCCTGTGTGAGTGAATACTGAAATATAGTGGAAGTGGGGAGCAGAAATTAATGAAATAGAAAATTGAAAAATAAATGGTAAATGAGCACAAAAAAGATGTTCGTCATCATTAGTCATTAGTGAAATGCAAGTTAAAACCACAATGAGATACCACTACACACCTGTGATAATGGCTAAAATGTCAGGGATGTAACAAGTGTAGACCAGGATGGAGAGCAACTAGAACTCTCATACACTGCTAGTAGGAATGTAAAACAGCACAGTTACTTTGGAAAATAGTTTGTCAGGTTCTTAAAAAGTCAAACACATACTTATTAATTACCCAACCATTCTACTCTTACCTTTCAATGTAAGAGAAAAGAAATGTATATGTTCTGTATATGTTCATACAGACTTGTACACAAATATTCAAGTAGCTTTATTGCTAATAGTCAACAACTGGAAACTACCTATCTATCCATCAACAGAGGAAAGGCAAAGCAAATTGAGTGACTCATAAATGGAATACCTCCAGGAACAAAAATAAGTTAATCCTTCATACATGCTATGAGGTGGCTGAATCCAAAATAATTGTGCTGGGTGAGAAAGCCAGACTTGAGAATGGCACATATGGCAGAAATCCATTTATATTAAATTCTATAAATTGCAAACTAATCTATAGTGACATAAAGTAGGTTAGTTGCCTGGGGTCAGAAAAAGGTGGGCAGAAAGGAGTAAGAAGGAGAGATTACAAGGGTGCAAAGGGAAAGTTTTGCAGGTGAAACTTCTAGAAAGAATATGTGTTTGATACTTAACCTCTCTGCTTTAGTCTCTTCCTCTGTAAAATGGGCATAGTATTAGATTTACCTTGTGCAGTACTTAGCACATAGCAAACAATGTTACTCATTATAATTGGTATTGGCTGCTCTGTCTATAATCTCCTAAATTTAGGCCCTCAGGGTGTTTTGCTGAATCTGTTAGGATATGGGAACTCCTGGCATTGTGTGAAGTAACATGATCTTGAATGACCATAGAGACAGCTTAGAGACAAAACCCACAAATAGACGCCTTAAGACTTACTGGTTCTGTAAGAGAGTGGTGCCATCTTCCCACTGCCAAGATCCATTTGCTGGAATTTGTATTAGTCCCATCCAATGGTATGATTTCACTAATTTAAAGAAGTCCTGTTTGAGAACACAAATAAATCAGTGCTCAGAATTTTAATTAATACAAAGCCATAATCATTTAATCATTTTTTCCCTACACTTGGGGAAATGCATTCTGTCCTCTAGCCTAATTCTCACTTAAACACTGTACATAATACCTAAAATTTCTGTGCTTTCTTATTTTTATTTATTTTTTTAAATTTTAAATTTTTATTTTTTAAAAAAAGACTTTATTTATCTATTTGAGATGGGGGGAGCACACAAGTTGTGGGGCAGAAGAGGTGGAGGGAGAGGGAGAAGCAGGCTTTCCACTGAGCAGGGGCCTGATGCAGGGCTCCATCCCAGGACCCTGGCATCATGACCTGAGCTGAAAGCAGACGCTTAACCAAATGAGTCACCCCAATGTCCTGTGCTTGCTTTCTTTTATTTATTTATTTATTTATTTTTAATTTTTTTAATTTTTTATAAACATATAATATATTTTTATCCCCAGGGGTACAGGTCTGTGAATCGCCAGGTTTACACACTTCACAGCACTACCATAGCACATACCCTCCCCAATGTCCATAACCCTACCCCCCTTCTCCCAACTCCCCTCTCCCCAGCAACCCTCAGTTTGTTATGTGAGATTAAGAGTCACTTATGGTTTGTCTCCCTCCCAATCCCATCTTGGTTCATTTATTCTTCTCCTACCCCCTTAACCCCCCATGTTGCACTCCACTTCCTCATATCAAGGAGATCAGATGATAATTGTCTTTCTCTGATTGACTTATTTCGCTAAGCATGATACCCTCTAGTTCCATCCATGTCGTCGCAAGTGGCAAGATTTCATTTCTTTTGATGTCCGCATAGTATTCCATTGTGTATATATACCACATCTTCTTTATCCATTCATCTGTTGATGGACATCTAGGTTCTTTCCATAGTTTGGCTATTGTGGACATTACTGCTATAAACATTCGTGTGCACGTGCCCCTTCGGATCACTACGTTTGTATCTTTAGGGTAAATACTCAGTAGTGCAATTGTTGGGTCATAGGGTAGTTCTATTTTCAACATTTTGAGGAACCTCCATGCTGTTTTCCAGAGTGGTTGCACCAGCTTGCATTCCCACCAACATGTAGGAGGGCTCCCCTTTCTCCGCATCCTCGCCAGCATCTGTCATTTCCTGACTTGTTAATTTTAGCCATTCTGACTGGTGTGAGGTGGTATCTCATTGTGGTTTTGATTTGTATTTCCCTGATGCTGAATGATATGGAGCACTTTTTCAGGTGTCTGTTGGCCATCTGGATGTCTTCTTTGCAGAAATGTCTGTTCATGTCTTCTGCCCATTTCTTGATTGGATTATTTGTTCTTTGGGTGTTGAGTTTGCTAAATTCTTTATAGATTTTGGACACTAGCCCTTTATTTGACATGTCGTTTGCAAATATCTTCTCCCATTCTGTCAGTTGTCTTTTGGTTTTGTTAACTGTTTCCTTTGCTGTGCAAAAGCTTTTGATCTTGATGAAATCCCAATAGTTCATTTTTGCCCTTGCTTCCCTTGCCTTTGGCGATGTTCCTAGGAAGATGTTGCTGCAGCTGAGGTCGAAGAGGTTGCTGCCTGTGTTCTCTTCAAGGATTTTGATGGATTCCTTTCTCACATTGAGATCCTTCATCCATTTTGAGTCTATTTTCGTGTGTGGTGTAAGGAAACAGTCCAATTTCATTTTTCTGCATGTGGCTGTCCAATTTTCCCAACACCATTTGTTGAAGAGGCTGTCTTTGTTCCATTGGACATTCTTTCCTGCTTTGTCGAAGATTAGTTGACCATAGAGTTGAGGGTCTATTTCTCGGCTCTCTATTCTGTTCCATTGATCTATGTGTCTGTTTTTGTGCCAGTACCATGCTGTCTTGATGATGACAGTTTTGTAATAGAGCTTGAAGTCTGGAATTGTGATGCCACCAACTTTGGCTTTCTTTTTCAATATTCCTTTGGCTATTCGAGGTCTTTTCTGGTTCCATATAAATTTTAGGATTATTTATTCCATTTCTTTGAAAAAAATGGATGGTACTTTGATAGGAATTGCATTAAATGTGTAGATTGCTTTAGGTAGCATAGACATTTTCACAATATTTATTCTTCCAATCCAGGAGCATGGAACATTTTTCCATTTTTTTGTGTCTTCCTCAATTTCTTTCATGAGTACTTTATAATTTTCTGAGTATAGATTCTTAGCCTCTTTGGTGAGGTTTATTCCTAGGTATCTTATAGTTTTGGGTGCAATTGTAAATGGGATTGACTCTTAATTTCTCTTTCTTCTGTCTTGTTGTTGGTGTAGAGAAATGCAACTGATTTCTGTGCATTGATTTTATATCCTGACACTTTACTGAATTCCTGTACAAGTTCTAGCAGTTTTGGAGTGGAGTCTTTTGGGTTTTCCACATATAGTATCATATCATCTGCGAAGAGTGAGAGTTTGACTTCTTCTTTGCCAATTTGGATGCCTTTAATTTCCTTTTGTTGTCTGATTGCTGAGGCTAGGACTTCTAGTACTATGTTGAATAGCAGTGGTGATAACGGACATCCCTGCCGTGTTCCTGACCTTAGCGGAAAAGCTTTCAGTTTTTCTCCATTGAGAATGATATTTGCGGTGGGTTTTTCATAGACGGCTTTGATAATATTGAGGTATGTGCCCTCTATCCCTACACTTTGAAGAGTTTTGATCAGGAAGGGATGCTGTACTTTGTCAAATGCTTTTTCAGCATCTATGGAGAGTATCATATGGTTCTTGTTCTTTCTTTTATTAATGTGTTGTATCACATTGATTGATTTGCGGATGTTGAACCAACCTTGCAGCCCTGGAATAAATCCCACTTGGTCGTGGTGAATAATCCTTTTAATGTACTGTTGAATCCTATTGGCTAGTATTTTGGTGAGAATTTTTGCATCTGTGTTCATCAAGGATATTGGTCTGTAGTTCTCTTTTTTGATGGGATCCTTGTCTGGTTTTGGGATCAAGGTGATGCTGGCCTCATAAAATGAGTTTGGAAGTTTTTCTTCCATTTCTATTTTTTGGAACAGTTTCAGGAGAATAGGAATTAGTTCTTTAAATGTTTGGTAGAATTCCTCCGGGAAGCCGGCTGGCCCTGGGCTTTTGTTTGTTTGGAGATTTTTGATGACGGTTTCAATCTCCTTACTGGTTATGGGTCTGTTCAGGCTTTCTATTTCTTCCTGGTTCAGTTGTGGTAGTTTATATGTCTCTAGGAATGCATCCATTTCTTCCAGATTGTCAAATTTGTTGGCGTAGAGTTGCTCATAGTATGTTCTTATAATTGTCTGTATTTCTTTGGTGTTAGTTGTGATCTCTCCTTTTTCATTCATGATTTTATTTATTTGGGTCCTTTCACTTTTCTTTTTGATAAGTCTGGCCAGGGGTTTATCGATCTTATTAATTCTTTCAAAGAACCAGCTCCTTGTTTCGTTGATTTGTTCTATTGTTTTTTTGGTTTCTATTTCATTGATTTCTGCTCTGATCTTTATGATTTCTCTTCTCCTGCTGGGTTTAGGGTTTCTTTCTTGTTCTTTCTCCAGTTCTTTCAGATGTAGGGTTAGGTTGTGTACCTGAGACCTTTCTTGTTTCTTGAGAAAGGCTTGTACCACTATATATTTTCCTCTCAGGACTGCCTTTGCTGTGCCCCACAGATTTTGAACCGTTGTGTTTTCATTATCATTTGTTTCCATGAATTTTTTCAATTCTTCTTTAATTTCTTGGTTGACCCATTCATTCTTTTGAAGGATGCTGTTCAGTCTCCATGTATTTGGGTTCTTTCCAAATTTCCTCTTGTGATTGAGTTCTAGCTTCAGAGCATTGTGGTCTGAAAATATGCAGGGAATGATCCCAATCTTTGATACTGGTTGAGACCTGATTTAGGACCGAGAATATGATCTATTCTGGAGAATGTTCCATGTGCACTAGAGAAGAATGTGTATTCTGTTGCTTTGGGATGAAATGTTCTGAATATATCTGTGATGTCCATCTGGTCCAGTGTGTCATTCAAGGCCTTTATTTCCTTATTGATCTTTTGCTTGGATGATCTGTCCATTTCAGTGAGGGGAGTGTTAAAGTCCCCTATTATTATTGTATTATTGTCGATGTGTTTCTTTGATTTTGTTATTAATTGGTTTATATAGTTGGCTGTTCCCACGCTAGGGGCATAGATATTTAAAATTGTTAGATTTTCTTGTTGGACAGATCCTTTGAGTATGATATAGTGTCCTTCCTCATCTCTTATTATAGTCTTTGGCTTAAAATCTAATTGATCTGATATAAGGATTGCCACTCCTGCTTTCTTCTGATGTCCATTAGCATGGTAAATTCTTTTCCACCCCCTCACTTTAAATCTGGAGGTGTCTTCAGGTTTAAAATGAGTTTCTTGTAGGCAACATATAGATGGGTTTTGTTTTTTTTATCCATTCTGACACCCTGTGTCTTTTGAGTGAGGCATTTAGCCTATTAACATTCAGGGTAACTATTGAGAGATATGAATTTAGTGCCACTCTATTGCCTGTAAGGTGACTGTTACTGTATATTGTCTCTGTTCCTTTCTGATCTACTACTTTTAGGCTCTCCCTTTGCTTAGAGGACCCTTTTCAATATTTCCTGTAGAGCTGGTTTGGTGTTTGCAAATTCTTTCAGTTTTTGTTTGTCCTGGAAGATTTTAATCTCTCCTTCTATTTTCAATGATAGCCTAGCTGGATATAGTATTCTTGGCTGCATGTTTTTCTCGTTTAGTGCTCTGAATATATCATGCCAGCTCTTTCTGGCCTGCCAGGTCTCTGTGGATAAGTCTGCTGCCAATCTAATATTTTTACCATTGTATGTTACAGACTTCTTTTCCCGGGCTGCTTTCAGGATTTTCTCTTTGTCACTGAGACTTGTAAATTTTACTATTAGGTGACGTGGTGTGGACCTATTCTTTTTGATTTTGAGGGGGGTTCTCTGAACCTCCTGGGTTTTGATGTTTGTTCCCTTTGCCATGTTGGGGAAATTCTCTCCAATAATTCTCTCCAATATACCCTCTGCTCCCCTCTCTGTTTCCTCTTCTTCTGGAATCCCAATTATTCTAATGTTGTTTTGTCTTATGGTGTCACTTATCTCTCTAATTCTGCCCTTGTGGTCCAGCAGCTGTTTGTCCCTCTTTTTCTCAGCTTCTTTATTCTCTGTCATTTGGTCTTCTATATCGCTAATTCTTTCTTCTTCCTCATTTATCCTAGCAGTGAGAGCCTCCATTTTTGATTGCACCTCATTAATAGCTTTCTTGATTTCAACTTGGTTAGATTTTAGTTCTTTTATTTCTCCAGAAAGGGCTTTTATCTCTCCGGAGAGGGTTTCTCTAATATCTTCCATGCCTTTTTTGAGCCCGGCTAGAACCTTGAGAATCATCATTCTGAACTCTGGATCTGACATATTACCAATGTCTGTATTGATTAGGTCCCTAGCCTTCGGTACTGCCTCTTGTTCTTTTTTTTGTGGTGAATTTTCCGCCTTGTCATTTTGTCCAGATAAGAGTATATGAAAAAGCAAATAAAATACTAAAAGGGTGGCAAAGACCCCAGGAAAATATGCTTTAACCAAATCATAAGAGATCCCAAATCGTGAGGGGGGAGAAAGGGGATAAAAGGAGGTTCAGAAAGAAAAAAAAAAAAAAAGGAAATGATTAAAAAAAGAAAACGAATAAAGAAAAAATATAAAAAAGAAAAGAATATATATATATATTAGATAAACTAGTTAAAAACGTTAAAAAAGAAAAGCGTAAAAGTTAAAAATTAGCAGAAGAAGAGAGAAAAAAAATTGAAAAAGAAAAAAATCAAATTAACTGCAAGATAAAGAATCATGGGGAGAAAGCCATGAGTTCCGTGCTTTGCTTTCTTCTCCTCTGGAATTCCGCCGCTCTCCTTGGTATTGAAACTGCACTCCTTGGTAGGTGAACTTGGTCCTGGCTGGGCTTCTTGTTGATCTTCTGGGGGAGGGGCCTGTTGTAGTGATTCTCAAGTGTCTTTGCCCCAGGCGGAATTGCACCACCCTTGCCAGGGGCCGGGCTGAGTAATCCACTCGGGTTTGCTTTCACGAGCTTTTGTGCCCTGAGCGCTTTCCGTAGAGTTCCAGAGGACAGGAATGAAGATGGCGGCCTCCCAGTCTCTGGCCCGGAGGAGCCGAGAGCTCGGGGCCCCACTCCTCAGTGCGCCCTCAGAGAACACCACCCATTTACTCCTGTCTGCCTGGCCTCCGTCCGCGCTCCGAGCTGACCAAGCCTGTGACTGGTTCAAGGTAACCCCGAGGTGTGAGCTCACTCCTCGGCTCTGTCTCTGTAGCCGGCTTCCCCATTCTAATACCTGCAAGCTCTGCAACACTCAGATACCCCCGATCCTTCTGTGACCCTGCGGGACCTGAGGCCACACTGACCCCATGTGGGCTTCACCCCGGTTTAGCCTCTGGAGTGATGTCCCTCAGCAGAACAGACTTTTAAAAGTCCTGATTTTGCGCTCCGTTGCTCTGCCGCTTGCCGGGAGCCGGCCCCTCCCCCCGCGGTCTATCTTCCCGTCGCTTTGGATTCACCTCTCCGCCAGTCCTACCTTTCAGAAAGTGGTTGATTTTCTGTTTCTAGAATTGCTGTTCTTCTTCTCTTTGATCTTCCATTGGATTTGTAGGTGTTGCAGTCTTTAGATAAGCTATCTAGCTGATCTCCTGCTACCTGAAGTAGTCTCAGCCTGCTACTTCTCCGCCATCTTGATTCCCCTCTGCTTTCTTATTTTTGATGCAGAAAAATTTAGGATGGCTATATCTGAGTCTTAGTGACTCTCTTATGTTTCAGGTTCATATTTCAGTGAGTTGCCTCCCATGTTAGGACTGAGTATAGTAAGGGAAATTAAAACAAATACTCAACCTGATCTTCTCTGCTGTATATCTTCAGGAGACTGGAATTTTGAGACATACAAGAAGCTTGGCTCTGGTACCAGTTTTTGCTCTCATTAAAAAATTGGTAACAGTTATTTTTATAACATATCCAGTTTTTAGGACATGGGCCACAATAACTTTCTAGAAAGAGAGAATATATTATTAATTCTGTACGAGTCTGAAGATTATAGCAGATTTTGTCTAGACAGTTTAAATACTCTTTTATTGTAACTTTAACATTCCAGATAGCCAATTGGATCACCTCCAATGACATATCTTTACACATTTATAAAGAGAGACAGATGTCAAAACCAAGTATCTTCTGCTTTTTTTATAAGCACTCTTTCATTGTTAAAAAATAAAAATTGGGGGATGTTATGGATTATGGACAAGAATTAATCATTTTCTCACACACTCTCTTAATAACATTGGATGCATGCTTATGCTCAGTTATATAGAGATTCATGTAATCTGTGCTTCAAAACATTAGAAAACTTTCACTTACCTTGCAAAGAAATTGGAGCTTCTTGGTTGAATAATGCTATTAAAATAATTAAGAGGATTAAGAGGTACAAACTTCCAGTTATAAAATAAGTAAGTCATGAAGATGAAAAGTACAACATAGGGAATATAGTAAAAAATATTGTAATAGCATTGTATAATGACAGATGGTGATTACATTCATCATTGTGAGCACTGAGTAATGTATAGAATTGTTGAATCACTATATTGTACATCTAAAACTAATAAAACATTATATGTAAAACACAGTTCAAGAATTAAAAAATAAAATTATTAAAAGGTTATTAGTAACATAGTCCTAGCAAAAGTAGTTGACACATTTTTACACTAATAGCAAAAACATAAAGACACATACAATATTGCCTGTTTATGTCTCTGTATTTCTGAATACTAATCAAAGTAATGCATTACAATCATTAAGTCAAGAATGTTCTATCTACTTCTCTACTATCACTTACAATGTATGAATATGGCACCGCATATCATTACCATTATAATGAAATGGATCCCCATGGCTATAGCAATGGCACGGGCTACAAAAAATGGAGGTGCTGTCAAAAAAAAAAAAATGAGAACGAATAGAAAATAAAGATTAAAAGGTTTGGTATGTTCATGTTTGATATAAATGTTACGAGTGCTTTTTAGGGGGGAGGGACATCAGTACTTTTACTTAGAACTAGTAAAATAAGTACTTTGCAAGTGATTAAAAAAAAAAAAGACTACAGAAATGCATACTCCCTACTGTTTCTCTCTAAAAGTTCTCCAGTTTCCTCCATAGAATAAATCATGGCTATAATTTAAAAAATATTTTTATGTAGATACAATAATAAATATAGACATTTCCCTTCAATCACTTTTTAAAAACATGTTGAAGAAACTGCAGAAAATACTTCGTGATTTTTTTTTCGCTTAAGAAAATATCTTAGTGATTATTCTATATCATGTCTTATAAAGTCAAAATTTTATAAATAGTTGCTTTCATTACATTTCATTGATACGTGGACAAAATCTATTGACAAACTTAATTTTTTCCAACATGTATTTAAATTGTTTCTGAGTTTTGCTATTAGATATAACAATATGAATAATATTTTATACACACTTGTGTATATTTTTGAGTTCCTCTTTAAGAGAAATACTTGCGAGAGTAACTGCTGAGTCAAGGGCATTTGCATTTAAAATTTTTGTAGTGATTGAAATTTTCAGTCCAAAGAAGAAATACCAATTTATGTAGTACCAAAAATAAATTTAAAAGCTTGTTTGCTCACATCTTCTCTGCACTAAATATTATTCACATTTTAAAATATCTAAACCTTATAAGCAATATTTTTAATTTAAATTCTGTTTTTCCTGTTATGAATAAGATTGGACATCTTTTACTATGGTTAAATAATGTTTTTATTTTATTTCTCTGATAATTCTCTTGTTTGTATTGAGTAGCTGGTTCCTTTTTTGCTTTTCGGGTTAAGGGTATTAGTTCATTTCTTACCATATGTTTTGCAAACACACATCTCAGATATTTCTGCTTTAACATTATGAAATTGTAGGAGTGTTGAATGTGTAACGGTTACCTTGATCAAATTTTCCTTTATAACTGATTTTTTTTGGATATGATAAAATGTCTTCATTATTCTTAGTTTATAAAGTATGTTGAACTCATGTGTCATCATGTTATATGGTTTCCTTTATTTGACCTATTTGATATTTTTGCGTGCGTGCGTGTGTGTGTGTGTGTGTGTGTGTGTAATAAATAAGGTAGGAACTTAAATTTAAAATTTTTTTTTCCAAATGGGCACTTAATTTTTCTAACATCATTTACTGAATAAATCAATGTGTTCTCATTGTTATGAAATATCACCTTTAGCATGTAATACATTCATAGTTGTATTTTCATTTATTCCTATGTTCTTTATGCATTTTCCACTCACACTATATGTAAAATTCCCTTAGTTTTGCAATATGCTTGAGTTTTTCACAGTACCCACAACTATATATTACATTTCTTTTTCAAAATATTTTGGTTATCATTACACTTAATACGTACCTTAAGAACTTTAAAATAAAAAGAACTTGGGATATGTGGGTGGCTCAGTGGGTTAAGCTTCTGCCTTTGGCTCAGGTCATGATCCCAGCTTCCTGGGATCGAGCCCCATATTGGGCTCCCTGCTTGGCAGGAAGCCTCCTTCTCCCTCTCCTACTCCCCCTGCTTGTATTCCCTCTCTCGCTGTGTCTCTCTCTGTCAAATAAATAAATAAAATCTTAAAAAAAAAGAAAAATAAAAAAATAAAAAGAACTTTAAGCTTTTCAAGAACCTGTATGTTTAAAATATTGTAATTAATCTTTCAATAGAGTCACATTAAATGCATAAATATATGGAGATAATTTACATCTTTAAAATGTCTTTTCCCATTATGCATGTCTTATTTTATGTTTGTCAATATAATTTTTTTTTTTTTTTTTTGGCCAGAGAGAGAGAGGGAGAGAGAGCAAGCACAGGCAGACAGAATGGCAGGCAGAGGCAGAGGGAGAAGCAGGCTCCCTGATGAGCAAGGAGCCCAATGTGGGACTCGATCCCAGGATGCTGGGATCATGACCTGAGCCAAAGGCAGCTGCTTAACCAACTGAGCCACCCAGGCATCCCGTCAATATAACTTTTTAATTTAAGATTTTATTTATTTATTTGACAGAGATCACAAGTAGGCAGAGAGGCAGGAAGAGAGAGGGGAAAGCAGACTCCCTGCTGAGCAGAAAGCCTTATGTGGGGCTTGATCAAAGGACCCTGGGATCACGACCTGAGCTGAAGGCAGAGGCTTTAACCCACTGAGCCACCCAGGTGCCCCTGTCAATACAACTTTAAATTGATAGTTTTACTTCTAGCGTTTTTAATTAAAAAGTTTATTTCTGTATTTTTTAAAAAAAATTTGGTCTTGTATATATGGAATTTTTGTTTCATCACATTTTTATTGTTTTTCTAGATAGTAAGGTAATTGATTTTTATATCTTATCTTCAATTGAGTCCTCATATCAGATTTTCATATTGTTTGTCATATTTTTGAATGAAGCTTTTGAGGGTCTTTAAAAGGTTGCTGGGGGGAGGAGGGATGGGAGAGGGTGGTGGGGATATGGACATTGGGGAGGGTATGTGCTAATGAGTGCTGTGAAATGTGTAAACCTGGTGGTTCACAGACCTGTACCCCTGGGGATAAAAATACATTATATGTGTATTAAAAAATTTAAAAATTAAAAAAAAAGTATTTTAAATTACAAATAATTGCAAGTAATGTTTATTTTGCCTTTTTATTCTAATGTCACATCATTTGCTTTTTTTCTTTTTGTTGGTTATTCATGTTGGCTAGCACCAGCAGAACAATTACTATTAGTCAACAACAATGACAGCAAAAATTCTTGTCTTTTCTAACTATAATAAAAATGCAGGGGCGCCTGGGTGACTCAGTGGGTTAAAGCCTCTGCCTTCGGCTCAGGTCATGATCCCAGGGTCCTGGGATTGAGCCCTGCATTGGGCTCTCTGCTTGGCAGGGAGCCTGCTTCCCCCTCTCTCTCTGCCTGCTTCTCTGCCTACTTGTGATCTCTGTCTGTGAAATAAATAAATAAAATCTGTAAAAAAAATGCAGCTAGCATTTATCAATAAGCATAATGATAACTTCTGAATAAGTATATATTTGAAAAAAGTATGTATTAGAGATTTTAAAAATTAAGTTCTTTTAAATTAAGAACTCAGAGTGATTTTTATCTAAAACCTTTTCAACATTATGCATATGATCATACAAGCTTTCCCCTTTGATGACTGCATATGGCACATTTCCCTCCTTGTAATCCACTAATAAATAATCATTTATTTTTTAATACTTTATGAAGATTCATAAGTGAGAAGTCTGTTGTTTTCCTTTCTGTGTAAACCATTTCAGGCTCTATTTTCAATGGTATTCTGGCTTGATAAAAGACAGAGAGCTTATCTCTGTACATTCTGAAACATTTCTGTGAATGACAATCAAATTGTTGCTTCCACACCTTTAAGAACAGATCTCTGAAAGATATTTTGTATTTCCTTTCCCTTTTGTTTCCATTTCATTTACTTCTCCTTAAAGTTAGTTGTTCAGTGCTCCCTTAGAAACTGCGGTCTCACATTCAATGTAATCTCTAGCCAAATACCAAAAGCATTTTTCATGGAGCCAGAACAAACAATCCTAAACTTTGTATGGAGCCATGAAAGACCCTGAATACCCAAAGCAACCTTGAGAAAGAAAAGCAAAACTAGAAGCTTTACAATTCCAGACTTCCAGTTGTATTACAAACCTGTAGTAATCAAGACAGTATGGTCCTGGCACAAAGATAGACACATAGATTAATAGAATAGAATAGAAAACCCAGAAATGAACCCACAGCTCTATGGCCAACTAACCTTTGACAAAGCAAGAAAGAATATACAATGGAAAAAGGACAGTCTCTTTGACATATGGTGTTGGGAAAATTGGAGAGCAACATGCAAAAGAATGAAACTGGATCACTTTCTTGCACTATACACAGAAATAAATTTAAAGTTGATGAAAGACCTAAATGTGAGACAGGAAACCATGAGAACTCTACAGGAGAACAGAGACAGTAAACTCTTTGACATTGGCCATAGCAACTTCTTACTAGTATGTCTCCTGAGGCAAGAGAAACAGAAGCATTTTTATAAAAATAAAAATCTTCTTCATAGTGAAGGAAACACTCAACAGAACTAAAAGACAACCTATGGAATAGGAAAAGATACTTGCAAATGACATATCTAATATCCAAAATATATGAAGAACTTATAAAACTCAACACCCAAAAAACAAATAACCCAGTTAAAATGGACAGAAGGCATGAATACTCATTTTACAAAGAAGACATCTAGGTGGCCAACAGACATATGAAAAGATGTCCAACATTACTCATTATCAGGGAAATACAAATCAAAACTATGATGAGATATCAACTGACACCAGTCGAAATGGCTAAAATGAACAACACAGGAAACAACAGACGTTTGTGAGGAATTGGAGAAAGCAGAACACTCATGCATTGTTGGTAAGAATGCAAACTGGTACAGCTACTGTGGGAAACAGTATGGTGGTTCCTCAAAAAGTTAAAAATAGAACTGTCCTACAATCCATCAATTGTACTACCAGGTATTTACCCAAAGGATACAAAATACTAATTTAAAGGGATATATGCACCCTGTTGTTTACTGCAACATTATTAACATTAGCCAAATTATGGAAAGATCCCAAATGTCCATTGACTGATGAATGGACAAAATGAATGGATAAAAAAGTGATATATATATGTATATATATATTAGAATATTTTATAGATAGAATATTAGAATATCACTCAACCATCATAAAGAATGAAATCTTGTCATTTGCAATGGTGTGGGTGGAGCTAGAGAGTATTATGCCAAACAAAATCAGTCAGTCAGAGAAAGACAAATACCGTATGATTTCACTCATATGTGCAATTTGAGAAACAAAACAAATGACCCTAGGGGGAAAAAAGGCAAACCAAGGAACAGACTCTTACCTATAGAGAACAAACTGATGGTTACCAAAGGGTAGGTGGGTGGGAGATGGGCTAGATAGGTGTTAGGGATTAAGGAGAGCACTTGTAATGAGCACCAGGTGTTATATGTAAGTACTGAATCACTAAATTCTAAACCTTAAACTATTATTACACCATATATTAACTAACTGGAATTTAAATAAAAACTTGAAAAAAAATCAAGAAACTGCTGTCCTGGTTGTCATTATTATGTTAATGATAGTATCATTTATGGGGCATGAAAAAATTCTAAGCTGAACAGTATCTGCTAATTGTATTATATATTCCAATATTATACTAGAGTTAATTTCATTTCTGCTTTTCTCATTAAGGTAAAACAAACTGACTGTTAATCACTGATCTAATCATACAGATTCCAAGACTCACCTCAGTATAGTGAGAAAAGACAAATGGAGTATTGAACTTACGATTTTCTCCACATTTGCTTGTGATTAATGTAGACTCTCTCTTTTGCCATCGTGGAGATGTACTATGCTTTACCAGTTCCAAGTTATAATTATGAACTTCATTCATTTCTAGAGAAAAGCAGTTCAGGTCAATAGGAGTCATAGCCTTTCAGCCCCTTTGGTCATAGTTTTTCATATTTAACTTGACATACTGTTCATATCCTTTTTAAAGTATAACATCAAGTTACTTTTGTTTTATATTACTTCATTATTATGATTTTTGTACTTGTAATATGAATAAAATTATATTTATTCTATGGCAAAAGGTCTTTAGCAGATCTGTGCTATAAAATAAGGTAATTCTTAGTGTGTGATAAAATCTAACATTAAAATAAAGACAGTGTATAGTAAAATAGGGACCTAGGGAGATAGACATGTGTTTAATTCATAGAGCCATATTTGCTAAATTAATAACTTCACAAATTATACGCAAAAAAAAAGAAAAGGGAAAAAAGGAACAAAACACCAAAGGATATTAACACAACTTGTCATGAGTGGTTTAAAAAGTGAAATTAAAATAACATTCATTTAGAATCAATAATGTTAATCATGTAGTAAGCAGTAATTGCCTTTTTTTTCCAGTGAAGGACATACAAATAATGTGTAAAATTTTAAGATAAAGACAAATAAGCTGCCTCTGAACAAGACAAGTAAAAAGCCACTTTGCTCTCTTCCTGAAATAGTTATCATTACTGAATACATAAAAACTTTACATAATGAAATGTTAATATTAATTATCTTTTATACCTGAAACTAAACTAAAGCATTGTTTGTACATACCATATGTAACATAATTATCAAACATGTGAAGAGGGTAGGTATTATTTTATGAATGAAAAAATTGAATGTTACAGGAGGCCAAAATCATATTTGTATTTAATATAATGCTAGAAATAGAAATTGACTAATGTACATATAACATGTTTTATATCTCTATTTGATAGAGAAAGGAAACTCAAGTGCAGAGAAGATGTGGGTTGTCCAGATCTCAAAGCTACAGACTAGTAAAAGTTTGATTAAAATTCTTCTAACTCCAAATCCTCATGCTGTCACTATTTCAGGCTACCTCAAATTGTGAAAGATTTTACTTTAGTTAATGAAACAAAGGAGGAAAAAAGCTTTCAAGTTTTTGAAAACTCCATTTAAAATATAACATGAAATGAACATAAATGAATTAGAGTAGCTTGCTTTCTTATGCCTTGTACACTTGTATCAAATTCTGGGAATCTTAAAATTATACACAGGCTAAATTACACATCTATGTGGAAAACACATACCCATGTTGGGACGAGCCCACCGATCTCGGATCAGGTTCATTGTCAGATTATGACTATTTATTTACTCCAGAGATGAATCCAAAATCTTCATGTTGAAGATGACATATCTTCCTTAGAAAAATAAGAATACAAAAATATCTCTCCCATTCATATATATAAAGAGGATAATGAAAATAGGAGTTCATACAAGCCAGGCAAAATTAAAGTTTTGCATTTCTTTTAGTTATAAAATAAAAAATAAATATTTAAAAAATGCAATAGGTGTTTTTCATTCACCTACATTAAGCTACTTAATCAAAAATATTTTCCATCACTGATCTTGAATGACAACATCTATAGTTTTCTATTTACAGTTATCTTACTTGGTGACAATTTTTTTTGGCAAGGCAAATTTGGGTAAGACATATGAATTCTTTGGATGTTTGTTTCTAGTACATATTAATTCAACTTCTGTCCATAGTATCATCATTAGTATCATCATCATCACCACCATCATCATCATCTGTAAGTTATCATCACCATCTTTATTAGCAAAAATGATCTCATGTTTATTTATATAGTAACATCTTACAGTGTCTAGAAGAGCTTTCAGAGAGAAAATGGCTATTAAATAAATATACGTAGTGCATAGATTTTAAAAAAGCTGTTTCATATTTGATCATCATAGTAGGAAGTAACAATATGTTTTTTTCACTTTGCAAATAAAGTCGTGTATCACAGAAGGTAAGTGCCCTGCATAAGAGCGGAAAATTCCCATGTGTGAATTCAAATTGAAATTCAATCTTTTTTTTTTTTAATATTTTACTTATTTATTTGAGAGAGAGATAGTGAGAGAGAGCATGAGCGAGGAGAAGGTCAGAGGGAGAAGCAGACTCCCCGTGGAGCTGGGAGCATGATGCGGGACTTGATCCCGGGACTCCAGGATCATGACCTGAGCTGAAGGCAGTCGCTTAACCAACTGAGCCACCCAGGCGCCCCGAAATTCAATCTTTTAATCCCAAATGTAGATTGATTCCTCTAGTTTTGTTTAATGACAAGACTCCATCTTCTAGCAACATCATAACATCTTATTCTTCAGTAAATATATCCTGCCTACTCACCACTGAATGTAGTGTAAACCAATATATACCTCAGAAGTAAGAAGAATTCCTTGACCTCCGTAATTCTATTCAAAGAAGCAATTATAGTTACCTTACAGTGTAAATATTTTTGGAAACTTTCTCGAGTTTGAAACCTCGGGAATTTCTCATTTCCTGAAAAACAGTTTTTAGAAACACAGACACACACAGAAACACACCTGATCAAAGAAGGAAGGTCTTGATTCGTGTGGATAAAAGTCTCCTATACAACTGAAAAATTAAGACACGCCCTGAGCTATCACTTTAGAACTAAAACTAGAGCAGTACAGTCAATTCTGATTCCTAAGAAAGATATGGCAAGTGTTACTGTAATCTCATATTGTGAAGAAGCATAGCACAAACCACACTACTTCCACTTCATCACAGCACAGAAAATTCCACTATGTAGTGAAATAAATGGTAGGCGTTAACATGATTTTATGACTTAAATGATGAATTCAGTGATAAGAAGGTACCCAGAGTTTTGAGAAACACATGGTGTTATTAGATAATTTCTTTCTGAATTTTAAGTGAAAAATTGTTCTAAAATATGGTTATAAGTACTGTGTGGGGGAAAAAAGATGAAAATTAAGTTAACTTCATAATCATTTTGTGAACATGCTGTTATAAATTTGAATGGAATCAAGTATGCTATATCATATAAGTTGGAACTATAAAAAGATATCTTCCATATGTATACACCTATATATCAGTATATGCACACACACAAGTGCATACAAGTATATAGACATATATGTGTATTCACGACCTTTTAATTATAAAAATATATGCATACAAAATAAAAGTTCCATAATGAAAAAGTGCATACAAAAATAAAAGTTCCATAATGAACCCTCATATGCATAGCTTCAACAATTATCAGTTTGTGGTTAATGACTTCATTTATGATATATGTGGTATCTCACACCATCTCTGCTCCTATTAAACAGGACCTTTACTTTCTTTGTGAAAATTGCTCATTATATTACTTTCTATTTCTCAGAACATTAGCACCAAATCTTATGCCAAAATACCAATATAATCAACTAATGTCTTAGAGTTCTGGTTTTTAGCTACTCATAATTTTTTTTACCTTAAAAAATGATAAAGAGGACTACCACACCCAAAAGGAGCCTGGAGGAAGGGGACCAGTCTTACACTATTGGTGGAAATGCAAACTGGTACAGCCATTCTGGAAAACATATTTATATATATGTGTGTGTGTATATATGTATATATACACACACACATATATATAAAACATTAGGTGCTGGAATTGTGGAAAGTGTTGACAAAAAGTTACTAAGCTGAAGGCAGGTGGTACTGTCATCCTACTTTATACATCTCACAGTGTGAAGAATGCAGATTTTTTTTCTTTTTTCTTTCTTATTTTTTAAAAGATTTTATTTATTTATTTATGTGACAGAAAGAGAGGGAGAGATCACAAGTAGGCAGAGAGGCAGGCAGAGAGAGTGGAAGCAGGCTCCCTGCTGAGCAGAGAGACTGATTCGGGGCTCGATTCCAGGACCCTGAGATCATGACCTGAGCCAAAGGCAAACACTTAACCAACTGAGTCAGCCAGGTGCCCCCGAAGGAAGGAGTCTTAAAGAGGCATATTCTAGTGTGAGGTCAGGATGGTGAATTAAAAAAAAAAAAAAAATTAAAAGGGAGAGGAAGAGTTAAAAAACCTTAGTTGTATCAAGAAACAATATGTAAACAGATATTCTAATTTCTTCCTTGATGCTGAGCACATATTTTGCATCTGTCATGTTGGAACATCTATAGAGGATTTACTGAACATTAGTGATGCTTTGGTGACACATAAAATTACAAAAGGATGTGATTTAACTTTCAGAAAATATACTTTCTGTTACATGAAATAAAGCCAATAAAAATTATGCAGAAATGGTAATTTGGCTACAAAAATATATGTATGGGCTTCACCTGGGCATATTTATCTGACTTCTTGAAACTATTGGGGAAAGAAAGTGACAAAGCTATGCAAACAGCCTGGGTTCAAGTCATTTAAAAACACCCACCACCACTTCAACAAACTATTCAGAAATTACTTTTGTTAAATGAGAATAACCACCCACCAACACCTCATCCACTGGCCTTCTTGGCCAGTTGGCTACAATTTTGCAGGTTTACATGGCCTGAGGGGGTATTAAGCTCTTCCTGTGTACCCCAAAGGGAGGAGGTGTTGAGGCCAAGGTGCAACTTTGTGGTGAGAAAAAGTCCTCTGGGGCAGGATGCTCACTTGAAGCTGTGACATTGAACCTGGATGTGGTCAGAGGTATATAGTGGGCAGTTGCCCAGAAATGAAAGTAAAAGGTCTGTGGTTAAGACCCAATGGAACTTGTGTAGCCTTCACTCTTTGGTAAATATGTTTGAATTCATAAGAAACATGTCCAAAGATCACTTCTAAAATTTACAAGAGCAAGAACGTAAATAATAAAGACAGAGAAATAGATCCGAGTCTGGGTGTGGATGGGCATATTGAAGCAAAATAGATAACAATATAGAGAACAAACAGATGGTTACCAGAGGGGAGCTGGGTGGAGTTAATGAATCATTATATTGTACGCTTGAAACTAATATAACACTATGCTGACAGTACTGGAGTTGTTTTTTTTTTTTTTTTTAAAGTAAGAAATCTGCAAACATACTTATTCAAAAACTAAATATTTATGCAGAACATTCAGCTAGGGATTATGTAGTGGGCAAAGCACATATAATGTAACACTAATGTCACTAGAACATTGTAATAGGGTGAATACAAGGCAGAGATTCGAAAAATCTTAAATGTATGCTTTGGCGAGAAGGGAGGGAGAATAGGTCGCCATCTTGGCAACTAACTAATGTTGTTTGGCACAGTTTCTTGAGCTCTTAATGGATAAATAATTTCTTGGTCCCATCTCAAATAAAACTTTCTGTAATTCTAAAAATAAGCAATTCTACTCAGATGCCATTTTATTCACAAATATTTTCACCACGTTAACTTCTCATCCTCTCCTAGGAGACTTAATTTTTTTGTTTAATATCAATTTATATGCTATAATGGGACAGAAAAAATTTTTTCCTGTGCTATTACTTAGAATTTGTGAATAAACAGCTATATAAGTAACAACTCTTTTCAAAATTGTTCTCAAATAAATCACAAGCATGACTTACAAGTCGGATGATTTCAAATTTCTGTCAGCATCGTACTTATTTTTCTTTGATTGGTTGTTTGTGTGCCATTTAACCTTACATTTCCTGCCACAGTGGTAATCTCCACATTCACTAAAAAACAAAAACAAAAACAAAAACAAAAACAAAACAAAAAAAAACAATAAGATGATATTTGTAACTTCTGCATCTTGCATCTGAATAGGTTTTGTGTTTATTTCAGAACTCTAAACATGAAAGGATACTAAAATTTTGTAGATGACATAAAATTTGGATATTACTTATCCCAAGTGCCTAAGGACATAGGCCTACAAATAAAACAGCACAGAAAACTGAGACAGTAAAATCAGGAAAATCAAATGAAGTTCATTATTGTCGGTTTATTAGGTGAGGTTATGAATAGGTGGAGATCAGGATAGAGTCTGGAACAGTCTGGAATGACAAGAAGCAAGTGCGAGAAGGAAAAGTCATAATCTTTTTTTTTTATTAAAGATTTTTATTTATTTATTTGACAGAGAGAGACATAGCGAGAGAGGGAACAGAAGCAGGGAGAGTGAGAGAGGGAGAAGCAGCCTTCCCATGGAGCAGGGAGCCTGATGTGGGGCTCAATCCCAGGACCCTGGGATCATGACCTGAGCTGAAGGCAGATTCCCAATGCCTGAGCCACTCAGGCACCCCAAGAGTCATAATCTAATCTATGTTTTTTGAATAGTAACATGTAGTAGTAAAAATCCTTTGAGGAGTTTTAAGCAAGAACTAACAAAGTCAGATTTCTATGTTTTGGGTAGACAACTGCTCAGAGGACAATGGATTTGATAATGGGAATAAAGAACAAATAAGAACAGCAGTTATGGGTCACAAACTGTAGAAGTAAATATGTATTTTACCGAAAATTGTCATGTTAGGAATGGTGAGTATGATACTGATTAGTGAACTAAACTGACACAGTGGAGGACTTTAAATACAACAATTGGTGAAGAGAAGAGTGGAGAGAGAAAAAGTACAGGAATGATGTATATGCGTCTAGATTTTGCCAAGTGAAATGTTGGTGTCACTAATCTGAGGATCTAGAATAATCAGTTTAGGGAAGGGGATAATGATGGCTGAACTTATGGACATAAAGTGTATGTCCAATAGTGATGAGATGGGAATTAAAAAAAAACAAGAAAATGCGTTGCCCTGGGTGCCAAGTGAAGAAAATGTTTCCAGAAGGAATTAATGAACTACTGTGTGTAATACTGCTGCTAATTCAAGTAAGATGACAGTTTATTACTGAACTTAAAAAATAGAGAATAGTTCCAGTGTACTGTTGGGGAAAAATATAATTTGTGAAATCTTTAAAGGAAAATGGAAAGACAGGAATTAGAAATAGATTTACTGTGATGCAGCTGGGTGTTCATTAAACTATCTTTTCTGGTAGTGATGAATTGTGTTTCTTGAATGTGTGTGCTATCAGTCAGGTGCACCAATACTGACTACAATCACGTGTGCTCTCTTTCATTATCACTTATCTGAATTTTTCCTATTGTTATGCTCTAATCTTCAAATGCTCTCCTTCATATTTGAGAATCTTTCATAGTTTCTACCTTGTTTTCTCATCTTCAATTATTCTTTCAATTCACTTACTTTCTCCCTAAATGTTTCTTTTTGTTTGTTTGAAAAAGAAAAGGTATTTAAATCTCAATTGCCAAGTATAGCTATAAATGTCATCACTAGAAATATACTTTCAGTTGGAAGAAAAGGCTTAATCAAGTCTTTATTTTTTCTAAATTTAAATTCAGTTAATTAACATATAATGTATTACTTGTTCCAGAGGTGGAGGTTAGTGATTCATCGGTCTTTTATTTTTTTTTTTAACTTCTGTTTAATGCTAAGTTATCCCCAAATATAACAGTCACAAAAAATCAGATTATAAAATGCAGATTTAAAGACCTGTGGAAATTTAGACCATAAAGTTTCTCTTCTCACTGTGGGAGTCTTTACATAGACCATTTACATACATTTGAAACTGGATCTTTTGCACTGTAACCTCATCTTAACTGCCTATTTTTCTACTGTCCTCTCTCAAAATTTCTAATTTTAACAGGTCTTTTCATAAGCTATCATGTTCACAGACCCTTCTGAAATCAGAAGATTCATATTCATTTTTCCTTTTTTGTTGTTGTTTTCTTAATTTTATTTATTTATTTACTTATCTGTTTATTTATTTATTTTATTAACATATAATGTATTATTTGTCATAGGGGTACATGTTTGTGAATCGTCAGGCTTAAACACTTCATAGCACTCACCATAGCACATACCCTCCCCAATGCCCATAACCCAACCACTCTCTCCACATCCCCCCCCTCAGAAACCCTTAGTTTGTTTTGTGATAGTAAGAGTCTCTTATGGTTTGTCTCTCTCCTGATACCATCTTGTTTTATTTTTTCCTTCCCTACCTCCCAAACCCCCCCACTCTTCCTCTCGGGAGGTCATATGATAATTGACTTTCTCTGATTGACTTATTACCCTCAACATAATACCCTCTAGATCCATCCACATCATTGCAAATGGCAATATTTTATTTCTTTTGATGACTGAAATATATATATATATATATTTGTATCTTTAGGGTAAACACCCAGTAGTGTGATTACTGGTCATAGGGTAGCTCTATTTTCAACTTTTTGAGGAACCTCCATGCTGTTTTCCAGAGTGGAGGCCCTAACTTGCATTCCCACCAACAGTGTAGGAGGGTTCCCCTTTCTCTGCATCCTCTCCAACATTTATCATTTCCTGACTTGTTAATTTTAGCCATTCTGACTGGTGTGAGGTGGTATCTCATTGTGGTTTTGATTTGTATTTCCCTGATGCCGAGTGATGTGGAACACTTTTTCATGTGTCTGTTGGCCATCTGGATGTCTTCTTTGCAGAAATGTCTGTTCATGTCCTCTGCCCATTTCTTGATTGGATTATTTGCTCTTTGGGTATTAAGTTTGATAAGTTCTTTCTTGATTTTGGATACTGGCCCTTAGGAGGAGTCACAAAGAAACACAGGTTGTAATTAAGGGAAGAACCTCATAAAACGTATGGCAGAGCAACACTTTCTAAATGCTGAAGTCTTATTTTATCTATAAGTTTACACTCATTAATTGCCATGAAATAAAATTTTTACATTAGTAAATTTGGTACATGAGATTGGAAAGACACAGCTCTGTACTTTTTGCATTCTCTCTGGAATTGAGTGCCTGCAAAGAAAACACTTTCTGGTCTGTTCCAATAACAGTAAATTTTAAAAAGGCACCATCTTCCTCTGAATTTAGTACTGAAATGAGTACAGTTTAACTCTGGGATCCAGAAAAACAAGCCCATTCATTATGTTGAACACCTAATGTATATTCTCAGAAGGTTAGACACAGGAAATTACCATTTCCCTGACTTCTCCACAACTCTTTCTATTCTGAATTCACTCTTCATTAACATTCTCCTAACTTTGTTCCATATTTAAATAGCTCCAGTGGTTTTGGTGGCTCCCCTAACCCAAGCTCACTCTACCAAATAAATCCCATGGCTTCTCATGGCTACGTGTAAGACTTTAGGCACCTTTTTATGAATGTTTAGATATGTAGTAAGTACTTTGGGAGAAAATTGGGAGGTGTTCCACATCAGGATGTATTAAGCAGCTTCTCTCTTATTTTCTTCATTTTCAATAATAAAAGTTCATACGTGTGGATGGGATGCTCCAGCATTGGAAAGAAGAGAGCATTTTGGTGTCTTCTTCCCCTAGGATCCTGTAGGATCCCCAAATCTAGGAATCAAACAGGTTATCTTGTCAAACCTTGACAGTACCTTTCAAATTTCTTCAATTCCAAAAAAAAAAAAAAAAAGATAGCCTTTAAATATGTCCAAAACAACATATTGTGGAAGGACACAGGGGTTCTTCTTCACTGAGAAAAAGAACAGTAATCATGACTTGATTTTCAAAATGGGAATGCATGTCCAGTAAAAAATTACTTTTGTTTAGTGTCCATACATGATGTGTTGAATTTCTCGAAAATCTTGTTTAAAATGCAATATCTTTGTTGTATATGAATGAATTGGTTAAATCGATGATATTTTTGATGCCACATTATACCAATATATTGAAACAATAGAGATTTGGATAGGTGAAAAGAGGAAGACAAAGTTTTAGACTTTGAGTTTTCTTGAAATCAGAGTTTACTAAATATTAAGGAAACAAAATAAGAAAAGAGGACATATAGCAAGAACTGAATGTGGTTACACATTATTTTAAGGATCTTTAGGGATTATGTTATATATTCTTCAGATCAGCCCTAGTCAGTGGCTACAATTATAGTCCTCATGTCAGATGATGAAACTGAAGCATGAAGTTTTTAACTAAAAACAACTGAGATATAGTGAATACTTTTGTGCCAAGAGGTGTTCTTCAAATAATCTTCAAGTAACTCTATGAATCAAACATGATTTCCATTGTATTTTCCAGGAGAGGAGCCTGAGTCTAAGTCAGTCACAGGGCTAAGACTGTGCATTCAGAAAGTACATTGAAATGACCTGGTTTCATTGGCGATGTCCTTAAACTTTACCCCATACTGGTTACTCCCATTTTTATATTGATTAGGGACCCTGGTAAAAGCATCTATAAGATGATGTTTACCACTAAACAAAACTACCTTCTGAGAATATTTGGCATAGAGGACACACACACACACAAACTAGATGGGAAGTAAAAAAGTAACTAATCTTTTTTCTATTTTCCAATATTTTTTTTTCAAACAGACTTATCTCATAAAATATAATGAGAAAAATATTCCTGTGACTATTGTAGTAGATTAGGTATATTTCAGTGATCTATATTTCTTCCATCTGACCGCTTTGAAAAGAGTAATTTTGCAGACAATTAAAGGCAAGTTGGGTCATGTGACTTCTTTTCGCAATATAATATGAGTAAGAAAGTGACATCTTACAAGTTCAGGGCCCAGGCATTAAGAACCACATATCTCCCTTCCCCTATGGTCTCACAGAACATAATAAATAAAAATAAAATAAAATAAATCTTAAAAAAAATAAAATGTTAATTAAAATATTAACTTAAATATTAACACATCTCCTTGCTCCTCTGAGAGGTACTAATCTGTTATAAAAGGTCTCTCACCTTTTATCTCACTCCTCTAAGAATAAAATGCTTAAGAAAGATCTGAACTGAATCTGTAGTCTGGGGTCAAGTTCATACATGCTCAGCCTACATCAGCTGAAACACCGCCAAACTATAAATGGTTGAATGAGGAATAAATTTAAATTATTTTTAAAGAATTTTTAAGATTTTATTTATTTATAAATGAAAGAGAGAGGAAGCATGCACAGGCAGGGGGAGGGGCAGAGAGAGAAGCAGCCTACCTGCTGAGCAGAGAACCCTCCATGGGACTGACCCTGGGACCCTGGGATCATGATCTGAAACAAAGGCAGCCACTTAGCCAACTGACCCCCCCCCCCCCCGGGAACCTTTAAATTATTTTTAAATGTCAATGCAATCTTGGGCAGTTTGTAACACCACTTTAGCAGTTAGTTAACAGTTGTTATTTACGTATTATATGAAATTAATTTTGAATATTCGTATAATTTCTCTATATGAGTTTAGGGAATAAATATAGAGAATATAAAGAACAAGTCTATATTCAAAGAGATAATGTATATGAAATACTAACTCATTTTGCAAGTTATAATCAAATGTAAGCTTTTTCCCTCTTGTGAATGAACTAGGGTAGAAATGTCTCTGAATAATTATCAGATTACTAAAGGCTTTCCCAAATTCTGTCGATACCCAACTCTGGCCCACAACAAGTATCATGATATTTTTAATTCTTGTTTTCTTTTTTATTTAACATTTTTTCCCATTAAAGTATTTTTCTAAGCATTGCAGTGAAGAGTGGCAAAAGTAGGGATGTGGAGAATTTAAGAAAACAGGGTTATCTTCCAAACTATCTGCAACCCAGGTGAGGAAAAAAAACAAACAAGAAAATGTATCAAAAAACACTGTTTATTATCCAAGGAAAATACCAATCTTGGTCAAAAAAACAAACCTAATCATTAATAATGCTGCACTAAAACAGATTCAGAAGACAGATGTTGGTTCAATTCTCTGAGGATGTGGGACAGATATGAATGGCTCTTATATAGCAACCCTGTTGTAGGATAAACTTGAGTGCCTGCTTTTTTCTGATTTGTTGTTTTTTACTTATAATAATTTATTACAATTGAAGATATGATCTTCTATCCCATGAGCATCCATTCAGGTGCCTTTCAACCAGTAAGCTGCTTTCATAACTGGATTGCTGCTCTCAAATATGCCCTCTAAATCTTCAGGTTGATGAGTCTGCCTTGGCTTAAAACTTGTTCCAGGCCTTGTAAGCTACCCCAGCTCTTCATACCTTTATAAGAAAAGGTCTTCAAACTCAGCGTCCCAGCAAGCCATCCATGATAGTGGCCTGTAAGCCCCAAAAATGTTGGTGCAGACCTATCAGAGACTAAAGTCCACCCTTTCAACTTCCAGCTAATTAAGTTTAGTGCCTGTTTGCCCATGGCTGGGGTGTGAAACTTAAACTTTAGGATCTTGGCACCCACTTCCACCCCTTTGGCCCTGAACTGTCCATCAGAAGCCATTAAAAGCCACAGTGCATTCATGCCCAACACCATTCCTAGGGAAAAGATTAGGATTTTTTTTTTTAAAGATTTTGTTTATTTATTTATTTGACAGACAGAGATCACAAGTAGGCAGAGAGGCAGGCAGAGAGAGAGAGGAGGAAGCAGGCTCCCCGCGGAGCAGAGAGCCCGATGCGGGGCTCGATCCCAGGACTCTGGGATCATGACCCGAGCCGAAGGCAGACGCTTTAACCCACTGAGCCACCCAGGCGCCCCAAAAATTAGGATTTTTGAGATAGCATTTTGTTCTAAATTAAGTCTAAGTGTGTCATTTTTCCATCATCTATACTGGTCATTTACATCAGCCATAATTTCACGACTATAAAAGGTGCACTTCAGGGGCAAGGTGCTATCAACTTCTCTTCCTTGCAGGCTCACATGAAATTGAGTTCTGTTGGTAAAAAGCAACAGAGAGACACAGCAGAAAGGGCTCTTCTTCCTGGTTTCATGGTGTTTGGCTGCTATGGCTTCGTTACCAACAGCACGCATGCAGGAAGTCCTGGTATTCAGCCTCCAGCAAATTTTGTGGCCAGTCCCAGTCACAGTTTCCTTCCCTCTGCTCTGTGCTTCCTAACAGGGGTTCTTCCTTCCTGCCAGTCACAGCCTGAGATCCAACCTTACCTCGTTCAGCCTGTGGACTGTGAGCTGTTCTGTCCCGGGTCAATGACTGCCATGAAGCTGTTTGTGGCCGCATTGTCTTCAATAACATCTAAATCCCATCTTCAGAGAGTAGATCTGTTTTTCTCAGTGTTCACTACTTTGGGCACTCTCCTTTTACTCAAAGGTATCTTATAATTTTCCTTATCTTAGCAGGCTTTCCTCTTAGTAGGCTTTCCCTTACAAATAATTAATAATTGTTTATATCAATCTTCCTCTGGTTTCTGTCTCCTGGCTCAGTTCTGACTGATAACATTGCCACCCTAGGTTGTCATATGTGGTCCCTTTAAGGGCTATGAGAAATCAACTCATTTGGAAATACGAGTGGGATTATTTACCTTGGTGAGAGCTTTATAGTAACAGTATTTGATATTATAATTTGTAATTTATGATTTAACAAATACCAAAAACTTAAGAAATGTATAATTTGTCCATGACTATTTATATTATTTACATTAATAAAATTAAGATGGAAAAACAGTTCTATGACACCAAGGGGGAACCTCAGGTACACTTTGGGCTTTGCGTGATTATGATGCAGGTTCCTCCTTGGTAACAAATGAACCATTCTAGTGAGTGATGCTGATAATGAGAGAAGCCAGGCACATGTGCATACAGGGAACGTAAGCTAGCTCTGTACTTTCCTCTTAATTTTGTTGTCAATCTAAAATTGCTCTAAAAATAATATCAGAAATATTTCTGAGGAAATAATTGGCTTTTAAAGAAATGAGATATATATAATTTTTTAAGATGGTGAGACAGCATTATACCAAAATTAAGTGGCTAATATGCCTGGTGCTTACAAACATATGTTTTCCTTTCTAAACAGGAGTCAAAAGAACATTTTCTTGAGTCAAAATCAAAAAATTGGCAATTCTTGTCACTCTCTGAGGATACCGACAACCTGAAATACAGAGAATTAGATTGTATTAATCTTAGCAATATATAACATAATATTCTGTTGAATAAACAATTTATTTAGACAAATAGTTATATCTCTAAATCTGCCCCATATAATTTTTCTATAGAAACACCTCAACAATTGTATTTATATAGTTGTTCACTATATAAACTATATATAGTTTATATATATATATAAACTATATATATAGAGTTTGCTATTGCTATTTTTCTTCGTAAAAGCAATTCTCTTAAGTCATGAAATATAAATGTTCTCAAGAAACTTACCCTTTGGAAAAGAAAGGTGAGCCTTTTGGCCACACAGATGAATTATAGTGGCTTCTCTGGGAGAATTTAATCCATGAAGAATGAATGAAGACATCCAACAAACACTATGAGAAAGCAAATTTTATTAGAAGTCAAATAAAAGCTCATAGTCATTTGAATTTTGTAGTAATAAATTTAACTCTTTCTTACTTTATAGAATCTTTTAAACTATCATATAATGTTCTATCATTAGATATTCTTTCAAACTATCATAAATGTTACACACTGGACATATTATAAGAGTATCATAGTAGGAGTGAGCGAAGAGGACAAACTTACAAAGGCAACAATTTCTGGGTCCTAAAAATTGATCAAAGGTTAACAATATTTTATGAAATATCTATCATTGAAAATCACTCCTAGTGATTCAAGCAAGAAAAAGCACATCCGTAGTCTTCTTGTCCAGCACTGCTCCCTTGCCTCCCTGCCTGCCCACTGTAGCTCAGTGATCCAGAAGCTTGTAGTTCCACAATTTGGAAAAGCTGAAGAAAGCAATGGTGTTGGTGCCACAGACTCAATTAGCAGTAGATAAGGGACTGAAATAGCCCATTGACTTTTCAGCTCAAAGTGATGATTTCTTTTGGTACAAATGAAGAAAACCCATATGTTTACTAGTCAGATGTTGTGGTCAAACACTGTGACCCCCATAAATACTTAAGATTCTGTTACTGAGAGTACAATGGAAGAGTTGACAAGAACTCTCTACACACACTTGGTGGATGGAAAAAATATATATATATAAGCATATAGGAAGAGGATACCAAGATGAACCCAGTAGAAAATAGAACTGCTAGTAAAGTTATGAGCAATCCCCCCCTTCTCTTCTCTCTCTCTTTCTCTCTCTCTCTCACACACACACACACACACACACACGTGCACACACACACATGCACACATATCACATGGCAGATGGTGGAAGCTCTAATGACTTGCAGTCTTTGCACACAGTCTTTGGAAAAAATTAGTGTTTGACATCTAAGCTACAAAGGGCAAGCCCTAGGAATGTTGGCTCAAAAATAAAAATAAACAATAAGAATTTGGAAAAACTGAGCAGACCTATCAGCAGGCAGACAGAAAATTTTGCAGTAAAACTTTTTGCAAGTTTCAAAAATAATAAATCAAAGAAAAATGAAATAGAATGCATACTTAATAAACTATATTATCAAAAATTCTACCTAAAAAATTTAAAAAGAATGAACTGGGAGGGGTGCCTGGGTGTCTCAGTCAGTTAAGTGTCTGATTCCTGGTTTTATTTAATCATGATCTTGTGGTTGTGGGATTGAGCCCCTGTCAGGCTCCACAGTCAGTGCAATCTGCTTCAGATTCATTCTCCCTCGCACTCCACACCTCCCTGCTTGCATGTGTTCACTCTCTCTTTCTCTAAAATAGATAAATAAAATCTTCAAGAAGAAAAAAAAGAGTGGAAAGGAACTGGAAAATGTCTTCCATACTAAGGGAAAATAAGGTCTATAGAAACTTGTATGGAGATAAGATGTTAAATTTATTTGAAAAAAAAAGTATTTTAAAGTAATATTTAAAAATCTATGTAAATTATAAAGAAAACTATGTTCAAATAATTAAATGAAAATATTATGGCAGCAATAGTTCAAGTAGGAATTATCAACAGAGAAATAAAACTATGCAACTAGAGCTCAGAAGTCCTGTTTATAAATACATACCTCAAATGAAAAATTCACTGTATTGGCAATACAGAAAATTTGTGATGCAGTAGAAAAAAATTGATCAGGTTGTCAAAGGAGTAACATAATTTATTCATCCCATAGGATGAGAAAGAAAAAAGAAAAAATAACAATGTTCAGGACATTCCAAATAGTATCAGAAAAACCTGCATAGGTCGAAATTCAAACTGAGGACAACAGGGCAGAAAAAAAGAAAAAAGACAACAGAAAAAAAAAAATCCTAGGGCAGAATGTATGAACAACTTCTCAAATATTTAAAAAATAGTCCTGGACACCAGGGGCTTAGCAAACTACTAGTAGAGCACATAGAAATCCACAACAAAGAATTCATAATGAAATGGCTGAAGCACACTTCCAAACCACAGACAAAAAAATATTCCCGAGGGAACAGAATAGATCATGAAGGGACCTGAATCAGTGTGAAGATCAGGGAATGGGTGATAATATCCTCCACCTCCAGCAGCATTAGACCCCATCATCTACCACAGAATCCCTATCTGCCTGGCATAGTATTTCAGATTGCAGGGGGATAACATCAACAAGATGAAGATACACGAAACCCTAAATTCCCCATGTAAACAATAATTTAAAAATATACCCAGACACAAAACTATGTGTATTTGGTCTAATCATTTTTGGTCATAATCATATTTGGTCTAATCATTTTTGATGAGTGTGCCCAAACTATGTGTATTTGGTCTAATCATTTTTGATGAGTGTGCCAAGACCATTCAGTAGGGAAGGGACTGTATCTTTCACAAATGGTGTTGGGAAACTGATTATCTGATATAAAAGAATGAAATTGGAGGCCAATATTTACACCATATACTAAAGTTAACTCAAACCAGGTTAAAGACCTAAACACAAGATATAAAACTGTAAAATTCCTTGAAGAAAATATGAGGGGAAAGGGAAAACATTGTATTTGGCAATGATTTCTTGATATGACACCAAAGGCAAAGACCACAAAGGAAAAGTCTGTTGTAGACAAATGGGCTACATTAAACTAAAATGTTTCTCTGACTCAAAGGGCATGATTAAGAGAATGAAATGACAGAGTATGAAAAAAAAAATGCTTGTAAATCTTATATCAAACAAAGGATTCATATCCAAAATATATAAGGAATCATATGAGTTAGTAACAACAACAACAAAAACCAAATAACCCAATTTAAAAATGGGCAAAGGAATTAAATGGAGATTTTTCCAAAGAAAATATACAAATGGTTAAAAACATATGAAAGGATGCTCAATATCACTAGTTATCAGAGAGATGCAAATCAAATTCTCTAAGAGATATTTCCTCATACTCCTTAAGATGTATACTATTAAAAAAAAAAGTGTTGGTCTTACCAATACACTATTGTTGGGAATATATATTGGTGAGCTATTATGAAAATATGAAAAACAGTATGGTGCTTCTTCAAAAAATTGAAACTAGAATTGCCATATGAATGAGTAACTCCACATATAGGAAATATATAAAAGAATTGAAAGCAAGATCTCAAATAGATATCTGTTCACCCATGCTGACTACAGCATTATTCACAGGAGCCAAGAGATTGAAGCAGCCCAAAAGTCCACTGACGGATGAATGGATCAAGAAAACATAGTATACACATACCAATATAATATTATTCAGCCTTGGAAAGGAAGGAAATCCTGTCACATGCTACAACATGGATGAAATGCCATGATGTTCTGCCCCACCTATCGGGTTCCATGTTATGGCTCTGGGTCTTACTGTAAATGGTGCTTCTCCTGCTCTGAACCGCAACCCCATCCCAGGCCTGGACTCTGAGCTGCCATTGCTAACACCAGGTTGCTGCTGCTTGGACCTTTTCCTCCACCTATGGAAGCTCAAGGCTCTGACCCGTCATTGCTAGGGCCAAGCTCTCACTTGAGCCCCATTTTGTAGGTTCCTTGACAGGGTCCTGAGTACTCATTGGGGGTACTGTACTGCTGCATCCCAAGACAAATTTTCAGCTCCCAGGTCATAGCTTTGAACTGTTATTGGGGGTTAGACTGCTAGAGCTCTATGCTCAGCTCCTTGGGTCCTAACACATGATTTGAAAAAACCACCACTGGTTCATGCTGCTGCTATCTTGTGACTGCTACTTGGGACAGAATTGAAACTTCGACTTATTGTCCTCAGACTATGCTGCTACCACACCCTGCCCCACAGCCTCACGTCTCAAATGAATCTTGTCATCCAAGAGCCCATGTCACTGCTACATTCTTCCCTCCAGCCAGCCAGAGTCACATGGTGAGCCCCTGAGACCCAAATACAGTTTCCAGGGAATATGTGCACATGTCTGCACCCCAGACCCGAGTGCCACAGCCACAGCAAGTGCACCTGTGCACCAACACGCAGTTGCTATGGTGTTTCCATTGGTACCTGATCCTGGATGATAGCTCCAATAATGCTTTGAGAGCTCTGAGGTCAGCATGCCAAACTAGACACCATAAAGGATCCTCTCAGCAAGAACTTCTTCCCATGGATGACACAGGAGAGAGTGGGATGATATGTTTAATGTGATCAATGGGAAAATGACCTGTCAACCAAGAATACCTCACTCAACAAAGCTGTCATTCAGAATTGAAGAAGAGATAAAGACTTTTCCAGCATCTCTGAGGATAGCATGTCAACGTTTTAACTCTCACCCAAGATGGCAGTCAGAGGAGAGGAGAAGCAAGATCCTAGTGATGGTTGGTTAATGCCATGTGTCAGAAGAAATGTTAACTATTAGACCTGCCCTATGGAAATGTTAAAGTGAATTCTTTTTTTTTTTTTTTTTTTTTTTTGGTAAAGATTTTATTTATTTATTTGACAGAGAGAGAAACCACAAGGAGGCAGAGAGGCGGGCAGAGGGGGAGGGGGAAGCACGCTCCCCACCTAGCAAGGAGCCCAATGCAGGACTGGATCCCAGGATCCTGAGATCATGACCTGAGCTGAGTAAGAGGCTTAACCCACTGAGCCACCCAAGTGCCCATTAAAGTGAGTTCTTAAAGCTGAAAAAAAGACAAAAATAAGTAACATAAAAACATATAAAAATATAAAATCACTAGTAGAGGCCGAAGGATAAGGATATTGGATGTTGGTAGAGGCAATGATTTTGTGGATAAGTCACCAAAAGCATAGGCAACAAAAACTAAAATAAAAAAGTAGGACTGCGGGAGGAGTCAAGATGGCGGAGAAGTAGCAGGCTGAGACTACTTCAGCTAGCGGGAGATCAGCTAGATAGCTTATCTAAAGATTGCAAACACCTACAAATCCAA